>NW_020451005.1:2873384-2910213 GCF_003343035.1 Apteryx rowi | reverse complement strand
AAAAAAAAAAAAAAAAGCCACAGTGGAAGAGAACATTGATCAGAAAAAAATCCAAAGAGAAAAGTCCCAGCAAAACAAACGTGATTCTTTGTACTCACTGTCATCTGCGTCAGCCAAGATGACTACTTTGGCGCTTGGGAATTCAGTGCCGATTTGGCCTCCCACTGGCATGCTCAGAGACACACTGAAGACCTCATCTTCCTCATAGAGAGAGTCATCAATAATTATAATACGACAGATTTTCTCAGTCTCATCCTTATTAAAGTGAACAATGCTGGTATGATCTTTGGGACGGGAGATGTAGTCAGAGTAAGACAAAACAGTAGATGGAACTGTGCCTGTAGCAGAACCTATAAGGAGACAGTGAAAAAACAAATTAAAGGGACTCAGGCAAATCAAAAATGACATATAAGTTGCCTGCAAAAATCACTTGTTCCAACTACTGAAGTCAGCAGAAATACCTGCTGACTAACAGCAGCTGGATTTGCTTTCTCACCTACCTAAATATGAATATTATGCTGAATAATCTGTTATCTAGCTAGATAATATACCTTGGTGTGTGGAACAAATGACCATTAATTCTTGACTGACATCTCCAGATCTTCTAATAGGAACCTGCAGCTCACCAATATCTTCCTCTACTCTATATTCCAGCTGAGGAATATACACTGTAGATTCTGAGAAAAAAAAACGGGATGAGAGAAGTGGAAATCCAGGCTGAACATGAATGAAATTACACACAGTATGAATTAGGCCAGGGAAGAGATTTAATACGAAGTACCAATTCCTCGTTCAGCTAGGTGAGGCTCTAAGTCAGGACTGAACAAGAACTGAACAACAACAGTCCAAAGATAGACATGGCATATGGGTATCCACAGGACACGCAACTGAATAGTACTGCACCTAATTGCAAATTTTGCATCATGGAATGGGAAGTGATACATACCATCACCAGGATCCACAATCTCAACTGTTGCTGCTACTGGAATCTCAAGGGCAGCCATAACAGGATCAGACAAAATAATCTGGAATGTTTCAGATGCTTCATATTCATTGTCTACAAAAATTCTCACTCGCCAGGTAGCAGAAGCCTGTCCTGGATTGAACTGGACCTGTTTCTGAGCTTTCCCTTTGAAGTCTTTGTCCTTTACTGCTGTGCCATCTTTGGTTCCAATACCTGAGTAAAAATTTGGAGGAATTACTTTCCACACATTTTAATATTTTAATGAAATTAAAATTAGTTTTCAAATAATAATCTGGCAATTACCAAACTTCAGGAAAACCAGCTGTTAAGATGATTATATCACACTTTCTTTAGGGCCATGTTGTATAGCTCATAAAAAACAGGTAATTAGGATAGGGTCCTGCAAACATTTGTGTACATAACAAATTTTTTATTTGCATGAATAATTCTTCTGACTTTCTCCTCCTGGGTACTTAAAACCTACATAAACATCAACAAAGTTAYTGAGGCATAAGGGTATTTATCAAATAAAAGCCCTGTTCAACAAGGCCAAGTTTCCTATCTGTAAAAAAATTTATTGATCAAGTATTCCAGTTATGCCTTCAGAAAAGATGTATCAGCCTGTCAGACATTTATGCATGTCAATTAAGGTGTTTAAGGTTATATTGAAGGTATAATTTAGTCACTCGCATATGAAAAAGTGAGGGGGATGGATGAGAGGAGGAGGAGACGGACTTTCCAAGTTAACAACTGGCTGCGCCGCTGGTGTTGGCAACAAGGTTTTGGTTTCTACGACCATGGGACCCTGTTTGAAGATYGACAACTGATGGCGAGAGATGGGATCCACCCCACGAGGCGGGGCATGCGGGTCTTTGCCAACAGGTTGGCCAACCTGGTAAGGAGGGCTTTAAACTAGGAAAGATGGGGGAAGGGAAGAGTTATAGTGCCAGGGTAGCTGGCAAAAGACTGCTCAAGTCGGGATGCCTCCAGCAGGTGAATGCAGCCAGGGAAGTGTGCATGGGATGTGGCTATGGAGGATCCTCTGGTATCCCTCCTGGGAAACCTGCATGCTCGATCACCTCCCTGAAATGCCTGTACACCAATGCACGCAGCATGGGGAACAAACAGGAAGAACTAGAGATGTGTGTGTGGTCACAGGGCCATGATCTCATTGCCATTACAGAGACATGGTGGGATAGCTCACATGACTGGAGTGCTGTCATGGAGAGCTACGTRCTTTTTAGGAAAGACAGGCCAGGAAAGCGAGGTGGTGGAGTTGCTCTTTATGTGAGAGAGCAACTGGACTGTACTGAGCTGTGCCTAGGGGTGGATGAAGAGCGAGTTGAGTGCTTATGGGTAAGGATTAAAGGGCAGGCTAGCATGGGTGACACTGTTGTGGGTGTTTACTACAGGCCACCTGATCAGGAAGAGGAAGTCGATGAGGCCTTCTACAGACAGCTGGAAGTAGCCTCACGATCCCAGGCCCTGGTTCTCATGGGGGACTTCAACCACCCTGATATCTGCTGGAAAGACAACACAGCTAGGCACAAACAGTCCCGGAGGTTCCTGCAGAGCATTGGTGACAACTTCTTGACACAGGTGGTGGAGGAGCCAACAAGGAGAGGTGTGCTGCTGGACCTCGTACTAACAAACAAAGAAGGACTGGTGGAAGATGTGAAGGTCGGGGGCTGCCTTGGCTGCAGTGACCACGAGATGGTGGAGTTCAGGATCCTGTGAGGAGGAGGCAGGGCACTAAGTAGGATTGCAACCCTGGACTTCAGGAGAGCAAACTTTGGCCTCTTCAGGGACCTACTTGGAGGAATCCCATGGGTTAGGGCCCTAGAAGGAAGGGGCATTCAAGAGAGCTGGTTAATATTCAAACATCACCTCCTCCAGGCTCAAGAGCGGTGCATCCCTATGAGTAGGAAGTCAAGCAAAGGAGGTAGGAGACCTGCATGGATGAGCAAGGAGCTCCTGGCAAAACTCAACCAGAAGAAGGAAGTATACAGGAAGTGGAAAGGGGGACAGGCCACTTGGGAGGAATATAGGAACGTTGTCAGAGTATGCAGGGATGTGACGAGGAAGGCTAAGGCCCGTTTGGAATTAATCTGGCGAGAGATGTCAAGGACAACAAGAAGGGCTTCTTCAAATACATCAGTAGCAAGAGGAAGACTAGGGAAAATGTGGGCCCTTTGCTGAATGGGGTGGGTGCCCTGGTGACGAAGGATGCAGAGAAGGCATGCTGAATGCTGCCTTTGCTTCAGTCTTTACTGCTGAGGCCAGCCCTCAGGAACCGCAGACCCTGGAGGCAAGAGAGAAAGTCTGGAGAAAGGAAGACTTTCCCTTGGTGGAGGAGGAGTGGGTTAGAGATCATTTAAGCAAACCTGACACCCACAAATCCATGGGCCCGGATGGGATGCACCCACGAGTGCTGAGGGAGCTGGCGGATGTCATTGCTAAGCCACTCTCCATCATCTTTGAAAGGTCATGGAGAACAGGAGAGGTGCCTGAGGACTGGAAGAAAGCCAATGTCACCCCAGTCTTCAAAAAGGGCAAGAAGGAGGACCCAGGGAACTACAGGCCAGTCAGCCTCACCTGCATCCCTGGAAAGGTGATGGAGCAGCTCACCCTGGAGGCCATCTCCAAGCATGTGGAGGACAAGAAAGCGATCAGGAGTAGTCAGCATGGCTTCACCAAGGGGAAATCATGCTTAACCAATCTGATAGCCTTCTCTGATGGAATGACTGGCTGGGTAGATGAGGGGAGAGCAGTGGATGTTGTCTACCTTGACTTCAGCAAGGCTTTTGACACTGTCTCCCATAACATCCTCATAGACAAGCTCAGGAAGCGTGGGCTGAATGAGTGGACAGTGAGGTGCATTGAGAACTGGCTGAATGGCAGAGCTCAGAGTTGTGATCAGCAGCGCAGAGTCTAGTCGGAGGCCTGTAGCTAGCGGTGTCCCCCAGGGGTCAGTCCTGGGTCCAGTCTTGTTCAACTTCTTCATCAATGACCTGGGTGAAGGGACAGAGTGCATCCTCAGCAAGTTTGCTGACGATACAAAACTGGGAGGAGTGGCCGATACACCAGAGGGCTGTGCTGCCATTCAGAGAGACCTGGACAGGCTGGAGAGGTGGGCGGAGAGGAACCTCATGAAGTTCAACAAAGGCAAGTGCAGGGTCCTGCACCTAGGGAGGAATAACCCCAGGCACCAGGACAGGTTGGGGGTCGACCTGCTGGAAAGCAGCTCTGYGGAGAAGGACCTGGGAGTGCTGGTGGACACCAAGTGAAGCATGAGGCAGCAATGTGCCCTTGTGGCCAAGAAGGCCAATGGTATCCTGGGGTGCATCAGGAAGAGTGTTGCCAGCAGGTCGAGGGAGGTGATTCTCCCCCTCTMCTCAGCCCTGGTGAGGCCACATCTGGAGTACTGCGTCCAGTTCTGGGCTCCCCAGTACAAGAGGGATGTGGCACTACTGGAGCAAGTCCAGTGAAGGGCTACAAAGATGATTAGGGGACTGGAGCATCTCTCTTAGGAGGAAAGGCTGAGAGAGCTGGGCCTGTTTAGCTTGGAGAAGAGAAGGCTGAGAGGAGATCTTATCAATGTGTACAAGTATSTGAAGGGAGGGTGTCGAGAGGATGGGACCAGACTCTTTTCAGTGGTGCCCAGTGACAGGACGHGAGGCAACRGGCACAAACTGAAACACAGACGCTTCCATCTKAACATGAGGAAAAACTTTTTCACTGTGAGGGTGACAGAGCACTGGAACAGGTTGCCCMGAGAGGTKGTGGAGTCTCCTTCTCTGGAGATATTCAAAAKSCGCCTGGATGCAATCCTGTGCAATGTGCTCTAGGTGACCCTGCTTGAGCAGGGGGGTTGGACTAGATGATCTCCAGAGGTCCCTTCCAACCTCAGCGATTCTGTGATTCTGTGATTCTGTATTAAAAGCCTGATTTAATACTCAGATAATAGCCTGATACGTTACATTCGTGTTTTGCAAAACAAATATTGTCATGCATGGGATAAAATGATAAAAAGCCTAAAACCTTAAACTTTTTTTTTCCTTTTCCTTTGTTTTTAAAATCAGGGAGAAAAAGGATGTTTCTGCTTAGTGCTCTCTCAGTTGTTACACTGGTACAAAGAGGACAAAAGTGAGATGCTTATGTTTGGTTGGGGATTTCTATGATTTCTATTTGCTTGACTGCAAAGCTGTCATGAGTGGGAGCTCTGCTATCCCATGATATCACACTCACAACTTCAGTGTGCTCCACACCTACCACCTTTGCTAGCAGATGGCCCTTTGAGAATTACGAGTAACTTTTCATATAGCTCAAAGGTCTGTGTAACGCTGCCTTTGTAAGACAGGAGCTGTAGCTAACTTCTCCACAAATTGGTTCTGCAAGCAGAGACCAGCTGTTTCAAGTCATCTAGGACAAAAAATGTTTTATCTATTTATTTAGGTATTTATTTTTAAACCAAAGCAAATATGTTATGAAATGTATCCTCTTGCTAAAATAACAACAATTATCATTTTCCAAGACGGAATGGACACAGAACAGGAGACACTTCAAGCATCCCAATTGCTGTTTCATTGTTTAGCAACATCAGAAGAGAGACACTGAGGCAAAGAGCAGAAATTTATTTTGATGATCTGTTCTTACTTCTACTAATACATACACAGAAGCTGGGGGATTTCATCCAAGGAGGATGGTACTGCCTAAAGGAGGCTTTATATAAAAAATTACACATAAATATGTGTCTGTATACATTTATCTATCTATCTATAGATGGATAGATATAGAGGTAGAAATAAACAACAACAAAAAAACCTGTCTCCATGTAATGTACTCAGATTTCTGGGGCGGCAGCAGTGGAAAATGAAATACAAAGCCATGTTTGAGCAATAAAAATCTATACCATTGTTATGGTAATTCTTTGGCATATATTAAGCAAACAGAGGAGCTAGCAACTATGGAACAGCTCCTTAACAGGTGCCTTTCCTGGTGCAAGAAATTTCAAACATTAAAGATTTACTTACTGGTAAAAGAGGTCTCTCCCAGATATCCTCTGCGTCTGATGGTCACCTCCAAAAATTTGGAGTTCTCATCTACAACATAGTACTCCTTCTCCAAGGAAATCCAAGCCCAGTTCAGTCGAAAGAGTTGACTCCTTAACATGTTCCACCCTGTGTCACAGAAAAAACATCCTGAATACTACATCCAGTTAGTAAAACACAGCTAGAATTCCCTAGAGTCATTGCTTAAATATACTTGTACCAGCATCAGGACAAATCCAGTCTACTTGTTCATCCATGTATACGATGGAAAGAGATACATAACACTAAAAACAATGTCCCACTCTCCAAAACCTTCCATGCCAACCTCTCCACATCTTCCACAGGCTGGAGGCTAGTTCAGGGGTCACTGCCTGTGCTTCAGCACTCCAGCTCCCTAACTGAGCTACCTATTAACTCCCAAAGACTAGTTCTGCAAAGATTATTTCTGTCAGGAGCAGGATTAAGCTGTGAAAATAACTCTTTGGGAGGCTTTGGGCAGGTCACATTGTAGTCTTGCATTAATGACTCTTTTTAACAATGCTAGTATGTGCCTATCAACATCAAATAATGACAATGACCTGAATTCAGCTGTTCCTAGTAAATGTAGGCAACATGTAGTATCACATAGGGAAGATATCGTATCCTGAATTATGAATGATGAATTGTGCAAAATATTTGGAGGTTGTGACTAAGCTTCTCGTTTTCAGGAAAACCATTTATTAAAAATAGCAGTTAGTCTCTATTACATGAAGGAAAACAGAGGAAAAAAATCAAATTATGAACATAAAGCTGTTTAACAAAGCCAACAAAATTTAGTTTATGATTTTCTTCTGTTTTGGAAAATTAACCCTTCAGAGGTATTCTGTAAAAGTCTTACATGATCAGGCCCCATTCCCTGTTTGCATACAACAAAGGTAATTAAATAACAACTGCTCCTGAAGTCATAAACTTTCAGCTCATTAATTATTTTTTTCTAGCAAAATTAGGCCTTATGCTGCATGCAGTATGCTTTGTAATAGAAGATTGTAACATATGACTTCAGAAACTTTTAATTACTAATGGATAATAGACAAGGTATGGACAACATAAGAAGTAAGAGGAAAAAAACCAGCCGCTTACATCAAGAACCCATAAAACACTGTTCACCACTTATCTGATGAATTGCCACATATATATATTTCCATATTCAGCAGTTCTAAATTAGTAAAGAATAGTATGTTAATACCCAAAATGGCAGAACACTTTTTTTCATTTTGCTCTGATGAAAAGTACTTTCAGCCACCATCTCAGACTTTGTGGTAGCCTGGGTAGCTAGCAGTGTTTCTATACAACTCCACAGGTGAAGCAATATTTCTTCACCATAGCTGCTCTGCAGACGTGAGCATATTTGCAGTTGACTTTGATTTGCAGGATAGCTAAAACTTACTGAAAGGGATTAGGAATGTAGGAAGAAAGTGCAGGGGAAAAAACAGTGAAGGGAATAAAAGGAGTGAAAAGTTTGAGAAGCACAGAAAGAAAGCACAGCTCAGAAAAGAAAGTAGATATACATATGTATGAAAGGGAAAACAGTTCCAAAAGTAAGATCATTTAGAAAAGGTGATGAGATGGAGGAGAAAATCTGAATTAATGCATAATTTTAGCTAGAAAATTAAGCAGTAAAGTCATAAATGGGCACTCATCTCCCCACTACTAAAAACCTTCAAAATTTCTTGGACAAGAGAACAAGGGGATAGGTCAGGAATACTTGAACATACAGTTTGTTGGGAAATCATCAGTTTGTCTTTCTGTCTCTATTTGGAACATAATGAATCTTTTACTATGTCTCAAGGAGGGTTTTTTTTTCAGATAACTCACACTCCAAGAAATTAAAAACAAAACAAAACAACTTCCCCCTTCACTTTTCCATGTATTGACATAGATACAGTTGGAAAGGGTTTGGGGGAGGTTTTTTGGTTGGTTGGTTAGTTTTTGCTGTTGTACAACACAAGGCCAGGCTGTATTGTAATGAGTGAATACTCCCAGGCTGGTATTTGTTATGAGCGAATATTTTTGCTCAGAAGGCACAAGTGGCCATTCTGAGCAGATCAGCTAAACGCTGCTGTGAATCCCTAATCTTGTTTAATCTTCCTTCTTCACAGGCATGCACATAAGGTCTAATATGTTACTCAGGCAAGGAGCAGGCATGCATCCTACTAGACTCAGGAAAACTTTGTTCTGACAAAAATATTTTCCATGACACTTAAATAAAAATGAAAAAACAGAAACAATTTCAGAAGAGATTCATAAAATTTAGAAATGGACGTACAGGAGTTGACAACAAGCCCAGAAATTTTTGTTCCAGCAAAAGAGAACTCAGTATTTGCAGCAAATCATCATCACTGCATTTCTAAGTAAACTGATTTCACTGATAGAGTGGAGTTGCATTTAACAGTATAATTAGGAGAAACACCAGGAGAAAAGTAGTTTTGTATAATGTGATTCCTAAGGGTTGACTAATTCTTGCCGCCTTCTCTGGTGGCACCTTCTATGCCACCTCTGACCTCAGTCACAGATATGAGCAGTCTAGCTGTGACATRGCCTATGGAGAAACATTCCCTCTTTTAGAAGAGGATGGAAAAAATTAAAACCTGAGGGCTCAAGAAGGGGAGCTGGGGCAGGGACAGAGAAGGATACATGCTACCAAGGCACTCCTTATCACTATCTGAGGAATTTCCAGTTGTCCCTTAGAGCAACTTTATATCATTACAGAGATACAAACCAAATTTATCAGAGGTCAGCCACATACATATTCTTACATAGCCTGCTTATTATGAGTTAGGTCCAACTCCTACTCTTCATTTAATTTCTGTTAAGAACAAATGAAGCTTCTCCATGTAACCAAGCAGCTCAAACAGTAACAGTCTGCCCCAAAATCAGGCCTATGATCCAGCAAAGATACATACAAGACACACAGGAAGTAGGAATTTTGCTAGCTATTACTTCTTACAAAAGTCTGTGTGTCTGGACAGACACAAAGAAAAAAGAAAAAGAAGAGAGAGAAAATGAAAGGCAGAGTAAAGGAACATGAGAATAGGAGACGTTAAAAAAAAAAAAGGAAAAAAAAAGAAAAAAGAACCTGCCCCTGAGGAAAGCTAAGAGTGAGACTTTAAGACTTGATAAGAAAGACACTTGAAAGTGTAAGCAGAGATACTGCCTCTTGTTTTATTTTGCAGTGTTTCTGGTAACAACACTTTGTACAGTCTCTGGAAAAGTGACCTTTAATCATTTTTCATGTTAACTAGAACAGGTATAAAACACTAAATTTTTGGCTAACCAATTTTGTGTCAGAAAATACTTTTATCAAAAAGAAACTGAGAAACTTCCTTGCCAATTTTTTGCCCCAGAGGATTCTTGGATTTTTATTATGCAAAAGACTATTAAGCAAATACATTGTCTGTAAAACGTGACAGATGTTCCTTGAAAAATATCTGCAGATGAAACTAATGAGAAAAAGTCTCTGCTTTGCTGAACTGTATTTGGCCTGAAAGAAATCATGGGAACTGTGGAAATTTGTTTTTCCATGACCTTATTTTTTTGTATTGATTATATTAAAAGCTATATTCCAAAGAATCACCTTCATTTCTGTGTTTAGGTTAATTACATAGACCGCTGTAGAAGAAGCAATACCAACTAATTCATTTAATTAGTCTAAATTGTGCAGTTTTATGAACAATCAGTTTATTTTATGATAAATCTGTTTATGAACAATCCATCGCTCCAGACTATTTTAGCAGAGAATTCTTATGAATTCTTCACAATAATAAATACATTCAATAATTCTGCAAGCTGTTTGCACAGATAAACTGGAAAAACTTACCTAATAAATTCTTCATTAGCAATTACTTCCCCAGTCATCATCTTGCATATATTCATGGTCTATCTGGGCTTTGATCCTAATCCAACCTAATGCATCAGATTTAATTTATGCTTTCTCACAGTATCACTATTTCAAAAGCCACCAATCCATTCGCAAGCTGTCATCTCTGGTTATCTATACAAATGATTTGCCAAAACTCTAAACTATCACAAGACTGATATACAGAATATGATTTTTAACAATGAGCCTTTTATCAACAGAATAYAAATGACTAACAGACTGCTATAAGCTTTTGAAATGGTAGTATGATAAACATGCTTTGTGGATGCTGGTACAGTGCAGATAAGTGAAATGAATACAGTAGCTAACAATCCATATATAAAAATAGAAAGATCGATCACCAGACACCACAGATTCTTGTCTGAATTCTGGAGAAGTGCCAAGAGGTAGAACAGAAATGTAAGACACGACTCTTTCATGCTTCAGGCCTTGCAGATTTTAGATCATTCTTCCAAACTTCGGTCCAAATTTTATCCCTTCCCTTGGTACACCTGGTGAAATGTGTACTCAGCTGTAAAAAACACTGCCACATTGCCATTTTACAGAGCCATAGGAAGAACAGAGCATGAGGAAAGACAGCAACAGTATGGTTTCTTGAACCCTCCAGCTGCTTGATGTTGGCTGAAGTTCCACAACAGTGTAACCAGCTGGAGTCTCTTTGGGAACCTTACAGAAGCCAGAACTTTTCTGACAAGTATCAACATTAAAATAACTGACAACAGCCTCTTCCTCCCTTTCTTTTGATTTTCTACCTCTGGAGCTTCTCGATATTCTTGGATTCTTCCCGCACTGACACTGCCTTTTTATACACTCTATCCTTTGATATCCTCACAAGGGAATGCTGGCTGTGTTGTCCAAAGAAGGACACTTGTCCTGTTTCAAGAGAACTATCACTTTTTATATAACTGCATCTTGCAGACAATAAGAGAAGCTCCAGAGCACCACAAAAGGTGTTCATATTACAACACTTGGCCAGGACATTCTACAGCCAAGCTCCTGTAAAAGAGAGAAGGTGAAGCGGGTACCCAAAGTGGAAATAAAAGCTTTTGAATGGAATCTAGCTCACTACCATACAAAGAGCTCATGAAGCAAGTAAATTGTCCCTGGAAAAGAGCTTCATCATCACTTACATGCTGTATATCACAATGAAGAAAGCTCGGCAGCAATTTCATGACATGCAAAATGAGTGATGGCAGTGTCATTTGGATATGCAGCAGATTATTTCAGTTGAAAGTAGGAAATAACTGCTGCAAACCTAAGAAGAACTCCCAAAAGTAAACAGATTGCTGAACATCACTGCAGAAAAATTGATGACTGAGYAATAGAACGTACAACATATAAGGGGAGAACGATATCTTCAACCTATGGATGTACTGATTTGGCAAGTAATTCCTTTATGCTAATCCTTGAATCTGCAGAAAAGATCATGACACTAATTAAATAACTCTGCAGACAGATTAGCTGGTGCACATTTATTCTTCAGAAATGCTCTTTAACTTCAGTCCTAGAAACTACACTACTCAGAAGAGAAAAACTTTGGATCTGGTCTTAAATCAGCACCCAGCCCTTCTGCTAAGATTGACTGAATCTCAARGGAACTTCTGTTTAAGCTGTTAGTGATAGGCTAGAGTGAAGGATATCAGCTGAACTTGCAGTCTCCTTCCCAATGGCTTGGTCACTGCCTATGACTACAAAAATCTGTGTCAGTATATAAAAACAATGAAAAGTTATCTGGTACCTCACACTGACAAAATTTAATAAAAGGTATAGTGATGTGATCCAGTTGTGATAACTATGATGAACTGACTATGTATCATAATCTTACAGAACATAAAAGTCCAAAATTTACTACTTGGATTGGAAGAAAACTCCACACATTTTTCAAGTGAACAGGACTGATACATAACCTCACTGTTAAACAAATGCTAATATTGCAGTTTTGATACACAAAAAACCACAGATAAAATATATTTTTTGCCTTGAACCCAGAATAAATAAAAGCTCAAGGTGTAGAAACTAATACAAACCATAAACACAGGAAAAAATGAAGAGTTGTGAGCAGGGATATAAGAGTCTGGCACCACAATCTCTTAAATGCAAACATGGCACACAATTGCTGCTTCCAGCTAATAATATCATATGACAATATGATATGGCAATATTATATGACAAATATAAATAATAGTGCCATATAACATTTGGGGGATAATTCTGATTTCACACATTGCTGTTTTTTTCAACAGAATTCCTTGACTTACTGCAGAAGTGAGAACAAGGTTCAGGAAAGATGTCTGAAGATGATAGATCTAATAAGAACAATGTTATTTGACAAAGTCAAGGTTGGAAGTTTTCAAAGGGAATAAAGCATGCACAACCTTAGATCAGTATTTTATACTATTTCAGCACTATTTAGGTTCACCATGCTGGGACACGATCAAAGGGATGTAGACAGACTAGTACAACAGAATGGATATTCATCACAGCCATCTTTAAAAAAAGTGTGTTCCTCAATCAGCCATTCTTCAATCAGTACTTATCACAATTACAAATGTGATCCCTGCCTTGGAGAACAACAATTCTTTGAATCTCTGGCTGTTTTAGGAAAAAGCAGGAGGAAAGATCAATGGATGTGTTCATTATAAATAATACTCCTGCATACTCCCTACTGAACAAAATATAATCTCAGTTAGGTTGTTATATTGTCAGTACTAAAATACATTAAATTTCATTAACAGTCAAATTAATTAGAGAGGAAAGGTATATTACCAAGTTTATCATTCTCCGTGTAATGATAACATCATGACTGACAACACGCATGTCCACAGCACAAAGACTGCATTACTGTATGGTAATCATAATGTAGGGCAGAGCTTTCATTATAAACAAAAAATCTCTAAATTTTCTAAAAGGTGACTTTGATTGAGCGTTAGCCTGAGATAAAACTGACCATCTGTAATGCAAACAGTAGTGTCAGTCATAAATTAAATTCCTCCCCTGAGCCAATGTTCCTTTGCAACGTATTTGAATATGCATTTCAGGTCCCTGAAAAAGTTGAGTCTTTACACTGACACCTTGGAGATGTTGTAAATCAAGGGTCAGTGCAGGAGATTTTTGTTATAGTTTGATCTTTAAAGTATTCCAGCAGGAGGCAGCCGCCTGATTCACAGTTTGAATCTGCAGGTATTCATAAGCACGATGGCTGTCTTGGAAAGTTACTGCATTCATAATTCCCTAAATTACATCATCATGTCAAAATGTAGGAACATAGTTGATACTACAGGCAGTCACTAGGGAATGCTTCTTAAAATGGCATACTAGAGGCTGAACAACCGGCAGCACCTCTGAAGTGAGAAAGAACTTTGCCATCTGAGAATGGTAGGAATAACTTATTTATTATCTGCAGTCACGAAGAAACCTCATAAACCTTTACAGTGTCAGAAAAGGCAGCTGCCTAAATGCAGAGATATTTCTTTCCTGGACAAGCCCAATGTGACTGCTGCTGACCTGATGATCCATTTCTTGAATAACATGGTGAAATAACCACTGGGTAAGGAGGGCACAAGCCAGAGCAATGGCTTGCAACATGGCTGACCTTGGAAAGTTTAGTCTCATTGCTGGTGCCATTTAAGTTCAAAAGTTCAAAAGACATGCGAAAAGTCAAATACCTTAGAAAGTATTTTCCTAGTCCTAGCTTTGGAAGTAGACAATCCTGCTCTCTTCTACCTCATCCCTGTACTGTGCAGCCAGTCAGGGCAAGGGAGTGCAGGCCCTGCACTGGGACGAGCATAAGGCTTGTTCCTTCTGTGTACACAGAAGATGAAGCTGAACACAGGAGAAGCTGAGACAGTCTATGCCAAGACGAGTGCTATCAACACAGAGGGTGTGCCTCTCAACTTYTGGAGACTTGAGCAGAGTTTTGCCTCTTGGAACACAACCCATTTAAAGCTTCCTTTGGAGATATTGCTTTGGAGCAATGTCTGGTTACACATTCTATCAATTAAAGTATGTTCACTTAATTTTTTTACAGATGAATAACAATACTGTAATGCATTTTCTATTGTTTCAGAATAGCTGACTTCTAAGAACAGCTAACAGGCTGAAACAAATGGAAAATATTAGACTTTGATATCAAAGAGGCTAATGCTGCTAATTTCTGTGCTGATACTGACAATGAACTTCAAGGAAATCTGAGTGAAACCAGATAAGAAGTTTGCAGCTGGTAACTATTTCAATTCCCATTTTGCATAACTCAGCCCAAGTTCCAAATATCTGACACTAAATTCTGTAGTATTCTAAAAAAATTTGGGGTACTATAGGAAATGCTTGTTGAACAGAAGAAATAAATTTGTATTCTGTTTGTGAGAGTCTGCATGGTTATTATATGGAACAGGTCTATGTCTCCTTTTTTCTTCCCTTGGATAGTTTCCATATTTCTTTCTTATTTCCCCCTACTTTCCCCTATTTCCGGATAGTAACAGAGAAAGAAATGACCACACCTTCCTAAACGTATCACAGACATACATGGCACGATCAATATCCAATAAAAAAGCATATAAACACATTTTTAAGTTAACTAGGTCTATACTATTTACAAATACCCTCTGGACTCAAATTTTGCTTTGAATTTATATTTCAATTCCTATTTGCCATCTATTTATTCTGATTATTCACCAGATGTTAAGGGAATTATAGTGGAATCTCTTCTCCTCTAATTACAAAAGGTTAAACTAGAAGTCATTTCAAATCCTCTTGCTTAAAATTACCTTCACTAGGAAAGCTTATGGAACAGAAATATTTTCATTTTAATAATACTTAAAAAAAAAATTACCTACTTATACTGTCAAAGACATTAGACAAATAACAGGGCCATGAAGGTGCTAGCAAAAACTCCCATAGCAAACCAGAACAGATATAAAACCAATCTCCTGCAAGTAATGATTGCCAGCATGATAAATTGTGAGTGTGATAGTGAAAGACTATCATAAATATTTCTTCAAGGTAGATTACTTTTTTAGACTTAAACAGCTTAACCTAAAACAAACAAACAACACCCCCCCCCCACACACACACACTCAGTCCGATAAAGGTTAAGCAAAAACAGAAAAAAACCCTTTAAAAAACAGATTTGCTGTCTGTCAAAGCAACATGTTACAAACAACTCGACCCTTCTTGCAAGGTCAAAATTGACCAAAGCAACTCTCCAAAAGCAAGTGTAAGACTTCAGAAACATATACTCAGTATCTCTGGGTGAACCAAAATCCAATATTGCCAATGATATCTGGTAAGCAGACAAAAYGAAAGTAACTTTATCTAGTGATAGCAGAAATTGTCCAAGGGTTTGACCTACTTCAGCTCTCCTAATAAGAAAGATCTTACATCCCAGTGAGKAAGAACTTAGCTACTGCCCCACAGTCACAGTACAACACCAGCTGACTAGAGTAGCTGTGTTTTTCTTTAGTTTCCATTCAACTTCTGTTACTGTTTTGAAGCAGTGACAAGTATTTCAGTGCCCCATCTACGAAATCTTGCTGTTTTATTTTATTTTTCTAATAACAACTGAAACGTGTATGTCTCTATATACCTGCATACAATGAATAAGAAACCAAAGGCTTCTACCATTTCATGTTATAGTTACAACAAAATGGCTGTGGAACACACTAACTCATCCATAATGGGAAAGGTAAACAAATGCATAAATCCATTAAAAAAAGGATTGTGTAAAAACAGTCTTTTTTTCTAATTCCTAAAAGTCTCTAAGTAATTCCTAAAAGTCTCTAAGAGTCTATTAATGTTATCTTTTAAATCTCTCAAGCTAATATTATCAAAAGAAAATGTAAATAGACTGAGACATTAAGAAGTTCTAACCAGTGACCTTAGAGGAATGGCAAAACAGAGCCATTTCATGGACTCTTCCTTTCACATCATTTTCCTTCTTTCCCACTCCTGCTCTCACTTGCATGCTCTCTTGCCCTCTCCAAATGTTTATCTTACAGCTAAAAGAACAGAGAAAAAAAAACTGTAATACAATAAGAAAACCAAGAAAACCATGTTCCAGTGCAAGCAAAGTATTCGGAATTTGGTAAGTTACAGAAATGGAAGGTTTTGCTTCTAGGCTTTTATCATTCTTGGTGAACTCTTCTGCTGCAAGCACTGAACCAACCAACAGACTACAATGCACTGGTTGAATTTCCCACAGAAACAGCCAAAACCATAAAGTCCATTGATGGAGTGTGATGGGGGGAGACTTGAACAAGTTATGGCAGTAACACATAAGAGTTGATCTGTAATAACTCTATGTACAAGCTCTGATCCTGCAACAAATGAAAAAATTCATTACCTCAGTCCCACTTCCTTGAGTTACAGAGGTATTGTAAGAAAACAGATGGATGGCACATGAACCCATGATACTCTTGAAGCCATGCTTTAAACAAGTGTAAGTACCATTTTGAGTGGGATTGTATCTGTGAAATTCACATCCTTCCTACATTCTTGGGTGGCAATCAGGAAAATAATCTATTTATGAAGCCTGAAGCCCTAATAATCTCTGTGGTGGTTATACAAAAATACAAAAATTGATTTGACAACTTGCTTGGCACAATAATGATATATAAGCTGGCAGCAATGTGTTACCTGGTAAGAACCACCAGCAGTATCTTAATCAAGTATTTAGTTTGCTCTCAAAAGTGTAAGAGAAATCTTCCACTGTATTTTGTAGTTGCTTTCCCTAATGTTACCCAGATGCAAGAGAGTAGGATTCTGTACATATTTTGTCTCCTACCATTAGAAAACCAATAAAAATGAAGACAAACAAAATGCTTGCATAATGCTGTAAAAAAAAATAAAAAAATTACCACTAGCATGTGCTGTAGTAAAAAAATATGCCCCAAAAGACTGAATTAGTTCATGATATCAAACCATATTAAACCAAAAATCTCTTCAGGCTTCTTATGAACAATTAAAGAAAAGAGAAAAAACACTGATGAACATTCACTAGTCCACTCTGACAAGGAGGCCTAGGTTTCATGGGTACTTCACATCAACATTAACAATCGTTACAACAAGGTGACAAGAATCGCTAAAGAACTCCTCCATGGAAATGGAGTTTCAGTCATCTATTAAAAGAAAATCAAACCACAGAATTCAACGATAAAAAGTCTTTTGCTGCTACAGCTATTTAATCACATCCTTAATATATGCARTTTGGTGCTCTTTTTGCACTCTGCATGCAAGAATGTGCCACCTGCCATGGTAGATGATTCCTTAGGTTGAGTAACCAAGCAACTTTCCAGCTGCTTTGCTCTGTCTCAGAAGCTTTGTGCACATGGAAGACATTTACTGAGGACCTGTACAGTTGCTTCTGTTCAGAAAATGTTAAGGTCAATGAGGCCTAATCAAAGCTCACTTGATTTCTTGAAAAACTTCCACTGACTTCAAAAGCTTTTTACCAGACTCTTGGATGAGAAAGGATGTGAAGACAGAGACAGTAAAAAGGAAAGGATTGAAACAAAATTGTAAGTCATACTGTGTAGCAAGAAAGCATAGCTTTAGCTCTTTTTTTAAAGTATATTTTAAAAATTCTATGCAAATACAATTCATCGGGATCTTGTAGGTAAAAATAGGTAAAATGAAATGCAGACATGCAGATAGTTCAAAGACAGCAGCTAAATCTATGCATAGGCGATGGGAAGGGCAGCTGGGCCACCATAGGTGATAAAGGTATTTGCTAAAGAAAGAGAAGAAACTTAACTTTTTTTTTTTAATTTTTATAGTCTACTTAAAAGAAAGAAAGTACAAGAGAAATGACTGTAGCATTGGCAGGGCAAAAAGCAGGTTCTAGTGCAATTATCACAAACAATAATACAGCAAAATTTTTGTTTGAACGATTAATTTTATGTCAAACTTTAGTCCAATAACAAAATACTAGCAAGGAATTATTTAATGCACATGATTTTGAAAAGTTAAAACAGAGTTCTTTGTACTTTGTTTTCTATGACTGAAAACAAGTACTCAGCCATAAAATCCTCTACATATAAAGAAATGGGTATTAAACCTTGCCAATTTCCTGTGTACTTGTTTGGTTTCTTTATACTATACTCTTAGGACATTCTCAAATGACTACAGTTTCCTTTCATATTAGTATGTGTCTTTATAGCTGCATGTGCTGGCACCAATGTTTAAATATGATATTTAACTTTAAACAGGCATGAAAATGTTTTCAGCAAATGAAATAGTAGTGTTAAGAAGTGGTTCTCAGTGTGCATCTTGAACATGGATAAAAGGGTGGACTCAGATGAAGACCAATGAAGGCAAAAGCGCAGTTGCCCTCCTTGCCCCAACAATTATCTCGGGCACTATGAGAAGGAAGCCGTGCAGCAGATGCCAGCTAGTTAACAAATTAAAGATTTAACACCATTCACTACAYTCAATGCAAACACTCGGGGGGAATTTTTGTTTCATTTGAAACCCAGTATGCAAATGGTTCTGCAATAGTCATGGCTCTGACAAGAAAATATTGTGAAAAAGTTTGTGTTTAGACTGCACAAATCCCTTTCTCTCCCTTTAAATTACTTCGATCTGCCCAAAGAATGATAAACATCATTAATATTAATACTTTACAGTTTGATTTTTACCATTAAGGTGTTGAAAGMTTTTAGTGAAATACAGAAGATCACACATCAAAATGAATCTAAACTCAGAAATAAGTGGATGTGTGGGTGGATCTGCAACTAAAGCATATAGGAGTTCTGAAAAAAGACTGACAGGAAGAAAAAAATCAGATACTTTATTCCTTATGGTCAGTATTACTGTTTCAATCTAGCAACCCTATGGAACTGAAAACTAATTTCTAAAGAGACATAATATTGGCCCAAACTCCCTTCCAGTTGACATCTTCTAAAGTAGGTCTCACTGTGATGATATTGAATAGGTCCTGAGTGAGTCAACTGTCAGAATTTAGAGAGCCCTGATGTTAATCTCATTCACATTGCAGAAACTCCAAAATCACTCTTTTAGCACCCATTTTAAATTTTGGAATTTAACAGTACAACAACAGTTAAATCTAATCTAAATCCTAGGCCTCATATGCTGTTGTAATCAGAAAAAAAAACAGTCAGTAGAGTCATATCAGTCTGAGATGAGTCAGAACTTCTTTCTTTTAGTGGAGAAAGCCATCAAAAAAACAAGCAAAACACACAGTTTTCTTACTTAGATTCGCGGCTGGTGAGTGAGCAACTCTCTGAGCTGGTTCAGCTTCAGAATTGCCAAGACATCTTTGCTGCTTCCTCCAGGCCTTGCAAGATCCCAGAGGAAAAGCAGGACAAACTTTATGGGAACACAGAGGACAGCACCTTCACAATACTTGCTTCACATGCAGAGCAGCCTCCTCACAGGCAGCTTACAGTGTAAGTAATACTGCTCTGGGGACCCACTCAAACTTCAGACACACATCCTACCTGTTGCACATGCATAAATGGCACAGCTTTGAAYGCTAAGGAATCTAGCGGAGAAGAATCTCACTCTGTAAGGACAGCTGCTGTACATGGCAGAAAGTAATGAGGCTTCTACGAATATGAACTTCAAGCTTTTAAGAACCAAAGTTCTTAAATACCAAAAAAGCCACAATTAAGGAGATGACAATTCTGTGCAAATACCCAGCATGTCTGAGTGAAGAAGTGAAGACAGCAATTTGGAAAACAGTAACATAGGAGCTTATGAGAAACCAAAAGCAATCAGTATAAAAGAGAAGCTACAAGAGCTGAACATTGATAAAGGAAGGAAAAAACACAAGGAAAACAAGATTGGTAAATCAGAGAAGCACACGGGTTTTGGGTTTGTCCCCAGAGACTCAAAATCTAAATAACAACACTATTTTTACATGGAGATACTAAAATTTCTAATGATGCAGGAAAGACAGAAGTGTTCAGCAGAAATTTCTCTTATCTTTGGATAGAGGCAGAATGATAGACTTGTATTATTTGAGGAGAAGGAACTACTTTCTAAATCAGCACAAACCACTGCTTTCTAAACTGCCACTAGAGAGGATTAAACACCATGTACTTAGGGTACATGTTTTTAAAAACAACAATCGCATGTAATCTTCAAATGCTCATAGTATGCGTCAATAACAAAATAACTGAAAGATCTTGCTCTTTTTTCAGTGAGCGCTATTTCTAAATGGGATCAACAAAGGTTAGTACTCAGAAGAAATCTTTTGCTTTTGTGATTTAAAAGTATAACATCTCTTCTCATAATCCTTGATGATAACAGATTTTTTTAAAAGGTAAAAATGGCAAAAAAAGGAAATCTTACTGAGTTAAATGAGTTGCTCAGTAAGCAGAGTTTATTAAAATAAACCTCACATTTTGACACCTCCAACTGCAAAGTTGTACAGAGATACAAATAATGTAAATAGTATGTATGGAATAATGCACTCCGTCCTGGAAGGCTGCATTTCTGAAAAGGGAATGCTTTTGCTTATGCAAAGCAGAAAAGTAACTCAATAATAAGCTTTCACTGCAATGCTAGCTAGAGAGTTAGAGAATCTTCTGCTTTATAAAGGGGAGAATAGAGATTAGGAGCATTAAGGTTATTTTACTTCTCTTGTTAAGGATCAAGGTTCGTCGCACAGCTCTGGCTTCTATATTTAAAAAAGGACTTTGAAAAAGTGGAGTAGAGACAGGGAAGAGCCACAAAAATAATTACTACCCTGCTGAAAAACGATTACATATTGGGAATGAAGTATTTATAGTGATATCTATATGGTGCAAAACAATACTGTGGTAAGAAACCTGAGTTATCTCTTTCTGGCAAATGGATTTATGCAACGAAGCAGAACTATGTGCAGAGGTACCAGTTTGGGTTCTGGAAGGCATACAGCTGCTTTACTATGCTGACTGGATTGCAAAAGCTCAGTCAAAAAGAAAACCAAAAGGTAATTTGATTGCAGGGTATAAATAGGAGATYACCTATGAGTTTGACTAGGAAAAAAACATGAGTGAAAAACAATTCTTCAATCTAGCACTGTCACAACAAGAATTTGTGGCCCAAAGGTGAAGCTAAACTATTCAAGCTGATATAAACACATACATTGAGGATGATTAATTACTAGAACATATTAGCATGGAAAGTTATGGCTTCTCCTTTTATTTATTTAGTCTTTTAATTAAAAAAAAAAATCAAGCCTAGATGCCCTTTGCAATGTATGTATTAGTTAAGATCAGGTTGCTGGGTTTGGTGCAAGAATAACTCATTGAAATCACCCAGGATATACAGCCAAAGAGAACAAATGATCTAGTCGTGCCCCTTGGCTGCAAACACTGTGGCTCTAGGAATTTGCAAGAAATGTCCAGATACAACACACTTTTTTTTTTTTTTTAAACACCAAAGGAAAAAAAATCAAAGTGGGGATCTAAGAGAAGGCTGCAAAGTAGGATTGGCAGGGGAAGAAAAGAACAGTCAGAACAGCTTTAGGAAGTCAAGAAAAGAAAGAAGACTGAAAGAAACATGAGTTGGGAAGGAGAGGACATAAAACCTTGAATGCAGTGGAAGTGGAAAATGGTAAGGATTAATGGYAAGACCTTGCAGTGTCAGGGCACAGAGAGGAACATGAAAAGGAAAATATCCAAATAGGAAAGAATACAAGCCTGCCCATGTCACTGGCCCTCAGTCAGGCCCATAAAGCACCTCAAGATGTCAATAACGTTCATATTCATAGTGGGGAGGGAAACAGACAGACTTGGGAATTAAGATGTTCTTGTGCCCTATCATTTAAGTATTCTCTTCCAGACTTCCTGAGCATGTCCTACATTATGCAGATCACTTTACCCAAGCCCATGAGACATAACAGTATTACAATCTTATCAAAACCATTTAAGTTCCTTCAAAAAAAAAGAAAAAAAGAGAGAGAGAAAATTTTTCTTATAGATGAGCAGAAACTTGGGTTAGACATGAATATGAGAAAGTGCTAAAATACATCTTTCTGACCTAGGGTAAAATCAATTGTAGCTAAGCTCGATTTTTGTTGTGTCTGTTTTTAAAATATTCGAAGACAGAGATTCCACAAGGTACTTAAACAGTTTATTCTAATGTTTAATTTCTGTTACTATTAGAAAAAAGTCTTCATCATTGTCAGAAGGAAACTTCACTAACCATAGAGATACACTTCATAGAGAACACTTCATTCTACTCCTCTCACCTGTATTAACAAATATCATAGCCTTTCCCCAACTCTTCTACTCCAGACTGAACATCCCCAAGTCCTTTAATCTTTTCTCACAGGACAAGTTTTCTAGATCTCTGATTATTCTCATTTATTCTCCCAGGACAATTTCTCCAGATTTTCTACATCTCCCCAAATTCAGACAAAAATTTGACCAAAAAGTCCAGTAGGGGATTTATTAGCACTCAGTGGAATAATTACTTCTTGCAGCTTACAGACAATACTGTAATCCAGTTTATATATTCCAGTACAATGGTTGTTTTTTTTTCTTTTTCTTTTAAAGGGTGATACACAGGTGATGGTGTGCTTGTGACCCAGGGAAACACTCGGATCCTTTTCTTCAGGACATTATGTACAGTCAGTCATTTCCCATAACTTAATTTTTGCACTAATGATCAATCCTATCACAGTTTATAACATTACACCCGTCTTACTGATTTATTTAAACACCACTTCTTCAATTTATCAAGAAGATTCCAAACCTTTAATTCTGCTTTTCACCTTTAATTCTGCTTTTTACCTTTAATTCTGCTTTTTAGTGGTGCTGAAGCGCCCCCTGACAAGCTTGTTTTAATCTTAACAGGCACGTTCTCTTTCCATCACCAAAATTCTGTACCAAAGTATCAACTAGCTTGGATCCAATGCAGCCACAACAGGCTCTCCCTTGGTATATTCTTCCATTTTGACATGACAAAGAATCATAACCCAGTACAGATCTTCAACCAGATTTTGGCTGATCTGAACAAGTGGTTGTCTCACTGCTTGTAAGCTTTTGGGCTTATGATACAATCTTCCTCAGTCTACTTCTTCCTTCTCCTCCCTGCTCAGGGCACAGCTAAGTCGCTCTGACTGACTGTCAGCCCTCTCTTCAAGATCACAGGAGAAAGAACAGGCTGTTATCACTGTTGGCAGATATCAGTACCCACTTGCTTTGCTTTTGAGGAACTGAGCTTCTTCTGCACCAGTGTTTCTTCTCCTTTTAATAATTACTTTTAATTAAGATTTTCTTCTTCATTCTTCTATCCTTTTAAGAGCCTTTGAGCTTCCCTATGACACCTTTGAGAGTTGTAGCTGGTACTTTTAAGTAATACTGATCTGAACCAGGTTTCCTAAAACTTCTTTTGAAACTGTACTGCAAGACAGTCTTATCTTACAGCTCCCTCCCCTGCAGACAATGCCTGTTACCTTCTTTTAGTTTGACACTAGTTAAATCTTTGACAACCTCATCTGTTACTAACCACCTAGTTATCCTGGTATGTGCTTAAAAACAGCTGTTTCTACATACTTAAAAACAACTTATTTGAAATTACCTAACTTTTCTAAATATTTTCTTATSTGTTTTCTCCCTATTTAACATTTATTGTTAAAGTGCAGTAGAGGTTGGAGAGTCCTCTATTACAGAGAAGCAAAAATAAAAATCTTCCATCAGTAGAAACAGTATCCAATACCTCAGGAAAAAAAAAAAAGTAGAAATCAAGCCTTATCTTCAGATGGGTAACTTCAATCATTTGAAAAATGTGACTTTAGAATTGAAAACATTGCAGAGCGAGCACCCTGAAACAGCATAAGATGAAGGGATGTATCAAAGCCATGTCAGAAACACTTCAGTATTTTCATTCTACAACTGCTCAGGTTCTCTCCTTTCAGCCGAAACATAATGCCTTTGCAAAAGCGAGTACCAAAATAAAGCCTCTCCACCTAATGGTTTTTCATTCTTGAAGTCAACACAGGTAATATACATCATTCAGTGCTGTCAAGCATGGCAGCAAATTAGAGCGCACCAAAGTCACACTAAAAACAGAAAGCATTTTCCCACTGAATTCAAAAGATTCCTGCAGTGCAAGTTATTTGACAAGTTTTGCTGCATAAGGATTCATACATCTTTGCTAATATATTCAAAATTTATTAAAAATCAAAAGTATTTTTAAAACCCTTAAAAATTCTATGTAATTTGCTTTGGAGAAAATGTAGGGTTTTTAAGGCTACATGGAGATGGCTCAGAAGTTGGAATTTTGTGCCTCTTATATGAGAAGCCTTTGTGTCTGAAAGTGGTAAAATAATACTGGCAACATGTCTGCAAACTATTTTTGGATATGTGGGTGAGAGGAGAAAAATGCACAAAAACTGTCTACTAACAAAGGGGCAATTTTTCGCAGGAAGTACACTGACTTGCACATGGTAACACAAAGCTGATTTGTAGAATCATTAATAAAGTTAGAAATCATACTGTAAATGAGACTGACATATTAGATAAACACAGTCATTAACAGACACGAACCTCATTAGATATTAACATAGCTCAGTAACTACATTCTGCCAGTTTAGATGAACAGATTTAAGCCAAGGGTTGCTAACAAGCTGCTTCAATTGCCACATTGCAGTTTGTATTAAAAAAACAAAAAACAAAACACCGTATTACTCTGCCTACAGGTATTTTTTTATTTGCACATCATGCATTAACAAGAATAAGTATTCTTAGTGACTGGACCAAACTCTTAATTTTATTTAAACTCCACAGAAGATAAGTCTTAATCCTTCTGGATGTTATTAATGAGCACATGACCTACTATGAGATTGTATTAGAATCTGCCAGAGCAATTCCTACTCTGTAACTCACAGAATTAGTAAAGCCTTACTTGCTGTATACCTGTACCTTCTGAGATGCCAGCCTCAATCAAAACACTGACAAATTATTCAAAATTGCAAAGCCATACTCTTGCCTAGAAAAAAAGCTTGCAAGCTAGCTGGAATCAGCCCACTTCAGCCAACACCACGTCTTCAGAAAACTAAGACCCTGATCCAAACTCCCTAGCTGAAGATTCTAAGTCTTTGAAAGGCAGAAGCTACAAAAAAAATATAGAAAAAGCTAGGAAAAAAATGTAGAAAGATCACATATTTCCAGAAAACTCCAAGGTTTTCCTTAGCTCTTTCACTCCTCCCCTCCACTATAATTTACCTGCAGTAGCACCAAATTTGTGCAAGAAGGCTTCCGAGTGAAATCCCAGACCTATTAGAACTAACAGCAAAGCTCCCACCAGCTTTAGCAGGGGCAGAATTTCACCCCACGGACCTGGGACCACATCAAGCAGAATGCACAGAACAAATTAATATTTTAAATCATGTTCTAAATTTTTCTTTCCACAGAACTACTTTTGAATAGCTAGAAGTACATAATACAGAATTTTCATTAATATTTTATGGTCTGCAAATATTCCTTAGTGCATTTCAGTAGGATTCCTGTATCCAAACAGAATTCCAGGTTTTAAAATAGCATTCCACACAATGTTTGGAAGACGCCTGAACCAGTCTCACAAAGTTCACATTAGCAAAACCTTGCAGCTTTCTGTATCAGCAAGCTCTCATTACTCTTTTGGCAATGGTAATTGAAAAAAGGTCTGGAGGGCAGCAATGACAGGAATGTCAAAAGGTTAAGTGTACTACAAACTAAAAAAAGGTGAACTCTCCAGGTAAATAACAGAGAATTACTCACACAAAACATGACTAAACATAAAACAAAGTGGAGAGGCACTGGTTAGTGCTGATCTTTGCATGAAAATCACAGAGGAAAAAAGATAATGAATGTTTCCTRAATCAAATATAGTAAAGTCAATAATAACCAGCTCTGAGTTTACTGCATGACACTGCTCAATTATACAACTTTGAACAAATTTAACATATTATACTCAGGTCTAGAAGAAAATATTAAGAAACTACCTATTTATGTTCAATTTTTACCATCATTTGGTCTGTGAAATGAACTGCAGGCTCAAGACTGAACACGCACAATTCACATTTGCCAGTGGGCACCATAATTAGTTGGTTAAGAGTAGAGTATTTCTGCCCAAACCTTCAGTTTAATGGTGGGAACAGTTTCCTCAAGTCAGAGAGATCTACTTTTCTGAAAACAGCCATTCTATCTCATACATATCACTGTTAAAGCTTTCCCAACAATTTTCTTAAACAGCAAAACAAGTAGTTATCCAGATAAAGAACTTAAGGGAATCTTTCCTACCCTCAGGTTAGAAGAAATGCTATTATTCAAAAGGTACACTGTCACTTTAAAGGATTACACTTTTGTCAGAATGAACTTTACTCTCTGTGCAAAAGAAGTAACAAGACAGAAAAACACGTGCGTTTTCTCCTCACATGTGCCTTCTGCATTTAATAATGACGGTACACTCACTGGTTCCATTGGTCTGAGTTTCCTTCATACTGATGAAAAAATAATGCTTTAAGAGGATTCCTCACAAAGCTAGAACATAAAAAGATAGAAAATAGCAGGCTATTTCTTGAGTTTTGCTCAAACAGTTACAAACTGTACTGAAGCAGTGTGCGTTCTTTCCTCCTGCTGGGCCTTCAGATATTTTTTCCTGCCTCATACAATAGTTGTTACAATCATGCCTTCTTTTAGGCACTGCTTTGCAAGGTAAATGCTCCTGTGAGAATATGTTTAATGTACTTCTAAGCACCAAAAACATCAAAAGCCTAATCCAGATAGAATTGCTTTTAAAAGCATTTCCCTGTGCTATAATAGTAATGACAGCATTGACTTTTCAACCTCATTTCCCACACCAAACAAGCTTCAAGTGAATTTCCAGATGTTACTCACTTAGAGTACCTTTCTAATTAACCATAGCCATGTATTCCTCTAGTTGTGCCAATCATATTAGTATCCAAAAATCCCTACAGTCAGTAAATACTTTCATTCATAAACACAGTTGCACACACATTTGTCACAGCTTTTCTTACTGTTTTGTGATATCTGTGGCAGAGAGATGATTATCTAGCTGAAAGAATCGTACTGTTTAGTGAAGACTCAAAGTGCTGTTAACGAAAACATCTAGTAACTGACTCCCTTGTGTTCCTTAGTGTATAAGGAATAAAAATCACCATCTGTTCAGTCAAGTAATTCTTTTTTTCATTGTTTCTCATCACTATTGCATTACTCCACTTAGTCATGCCATGGCCAGTCAAAGACTCATATATTCATCAACTGACAGCAAAATAAGATGTCTGTAAGAAACATAGGTAGCAGTTCACAGCACCTTCTGCTGCATGCTAAGTGAAATGTTAGCAACAAAAGACAAGGAATGTATCTCCAATCTTTCTCAAATGAATAGCCCTATTTGATTTTAACTGCATCAGCTGCACAGCATTACAAAAAGCTAGAAAATAATTGGCTTGTGAAAGCTAGCTTGTTTTTTCAATCCCCCTCAGCTGGCCGATGTTCAACCTTTTCCTTTCAGCGTAACCAGAGGAAGTACAACCCAAAAGCCATTTGCACTCTGTCATAGCTTTGTCTCGCAATTACTCTATTGGCTCCTAAAAGAGAAGATCTTTCCAGCTGTAAAGTTGCCAAGGATATAAAGTGTCAACCATGAGGGATCGCCTGGTACAATCTTTGATTATGAAACAGATATCTTCCAGTTTCCTGAAGTCCAGTGTAACTATAGCTGAACGAAATGATTTGCTTACCCAAAACTTAACTAGAAAGGAAATAATTTTCTTGAAATACGGATACTGTGCATTTCCAGCTGCCTACTATTCCATCTTTGTTTGTAAACATGAGAAACTCACCCCAGACAGGATTCCCACGAACCAGGGCTGAGGATGAAAATGTTAAGCTATGTAATCTTTCATATATGAGCAAAGTGTCAATAACAAATGACCTGTTCTAAGCATTCAGTTATTTTTGAACAACTGAAAATAAACAACAGTCGCATTTCATTGTCTTGCTAACAAACACCCTCAGTGTGCTGTCCGAAGATCTTAAATGCTGCACTAGAAATGGGATGAAGAAAGTACTAGAAGTGACATCCAAGCCTCTCATATTCATCTCTAAGTCATAAAACAGATGGGATCATCTCAGCTAATCCGAGTGGTGCACAGTTATTAATCCATAACGGAATGCTTATTTCTCAGGCACACACTCACCTGTGCTTGGATAGGTTCATAGCAAATATCTTTTTAACACATCTTCACAGAGTACAGTTAAAGTTATCTGTACAATAATAAACATATTACACCGCTCTGACAGCCATGAAAAATCTCCAGCCTTAGGATCTAGGTAAATCTAGTAATACTGAAGTACCTCTGTTGTATTCAAAAGCAACTCTCTCCCAGGAAACTTACAGCATGTATTCAAGAAAGCCAGTGATGGAAGAAAGATGCACAACCACGATACAGTAAGGGAGAGCAAAGAGCAGCACACATCCCCTCCTAACTATGCAGCACTTCTATGACCCCTAAACCAAAATTTCCAGCTGTTCATTGTTGCTTGCCGTCTGGAGGTGGTCCTTGTTTTGCCTGTGCCTTTCTTACCTCTGGAGAAAAACAATGGGCTTGCAGGTAAAACATGAGCATCTTCAGAGGGTGTTTTTGCACTAACTTAAAAGCAGTTTAGCTCTCTAAACTACAATGATTTATATTGCTATGAGAACAGAAACAGACTAATTATAGATGGAAGATAGTAACTGGTTTTCAAAAGACCAAGATACAGAGTTGCTAGTTTGCAATAGTTAGAATAGGAAGCCTTAGTGAACTCAAACCACTGCTTTTTCAGTGACTATCCTCCTACTACCAATGTGAATTTGTTTTTATTGAGTCTGCCCACTTTGGAGAAAGTATTTTAATGGTGTTCCAGATGTGTTTTTGAGGTCTGTTAGGAGATACTCAAAGGGCACAAATTTAACTTTTAGCTAAATGCTATGTTAAAATGCTATTCTGCTACCTCCCATGCACTCAGAGCTTTGGAATAATTACATCAAACTAGTCAGGAAGTTGACGATGCTTATTGTGAAGGCAGATCCTTACAGATGTTTCAACTGAATTGAAAAATTTTTCTACATATCTTCCTATCTCTCCTTAATTAAGAGAAACTTCTGTAAAATTCTGCACTAAGTTTACTGAGAATTCCTAATGTAGATGACTGGGAAAATATTGCAGCCTACATGAGAAACAATACACAAACAGAACAAAACAGATTTTTAAATAAGAGTCATCAAGTGAACAAAGCCAGAGTGATAACACTGAAAATGTGAATATGCAAAACAATGCAGCATACACATTTGTCCATTGACATAAGTAGTCACTAGCCCACTGAAGCCTGGAACAATAACAACCTATGCAAAACAAAGATGTGCTTCAGCAAAACGGACTTAACCAGCCTATCTTAGCATTGCATCAAGCTTTCAGCCATGATCTAGGGAAACTGAACTCTCCTTATTTAATAAAGGTCAGTATTAATTTTCCCTATTGATTAGGTAGTTGGCCTTGACTTCAGCAAGGCTGAAGTTTTTTAACATGCACAGCTGACCTTGAGGGATTGACTACCACTGGCAACACTCTTCCACAAAGGCCATGAACAAAGTATCATGACAACCTTCAGCAAGCAGTGACCTGGATTGTGACTACAGTTAGCAATACAATGATGAACAGTACATACCATTAAGAGGTCATAGTCTGCCATGCAGTTTGCACTAATTGTGATATTATACATTAAAATGAATAAAATATTCTGATTTGCTATGGACTGCTATCATGGCAGTTTTAGATGCTACTTATAAAGAAATAATGGATGACTTGTTTATTTAATGTGAATAATCTTCCAGATGGTACTATTCTAAAATACGTATACATAAACATCTTAATCTTACCACTGTCTTCAATGGAGAAATAGAAGATGACACTGGTAGCATTATCACCTTCTTTCAGGACGTAGCTGATCCTCATTTCATCAATATCAGCTAAAAAAGGAATATTTAACACGAATCATCATAGCATTACACTGCATAATATAGAACCTAATCCATTCTAACTTTTGGATTTGATTACTTACTAATAACTTGGATAACTTGTTGACAAACTGTATCAGCAACTAAATTTGCATACTGTGACAGGACTTTTTATGTTGGTATATGCTCAGTAACACAACATGAATTTAATTACTAACTCGAAGAACCAGGGCAAAAAGACAATGAGATATAGTTTTACCTTAAATATTTAATTTTAAATAATAAATTCACATTTTTTCTCTCAGCACATTAGGAAGAGTTACTTTGCTCTAACTGAATTGTATTTACTGGGAGTAAAGATTTGCCCACCTTTTAAAAATCAGTTTAACTTTAATCAATCTTTTTAAGCTTTGCTATGACACACAAAAGCATTGCAGGTGTATCGGGGTAAATATGAGAATGTAGCAAGTTTTCCTTCTTAATCACAAATAGGTGTAAAAGTCAATACAACTTTGATTTGAAATTCCTAGGGAATAGGAGGAAATCACCAGTATATTTCCATTTACCTTAAAGTTGCAGATATCCTCCCCTGTGCCCCAGAAGTCTTCTGCTTTTGCTTCTACTTTAGTTACACAAACAACAGTTTCAGTTGATACAGACATGTTCTGGAGATCTCTAAATGCTCTTTATACTCCATTCAGCATTAAGCTTTTCTAGAGCTAACATTGATTTATTAGCAACTTACTCCCCTGGAGTCACCAGTTGCTCTTGTTCTTGTATGACAAATTTGGGTACTTCTTGTCAACCAAAAACATATGAAACATTCTTGAATGAACTGCAAATGATCTTCACAACACTGGAGCTTGAGAGACAAATTGCAAACTTTTAAATACACATCTATGTTATCATACAGCTATACCTATAGACCTGTCTGAAAGTTATAGATAAATTCATAAAATGGAGATAAAGGCTTTTTCTCTTCCTAAATTGTTTTCCCTTGCAAAAGAAAGGTGACATACCTGAGCACTTAACAACAATGGAGAGCTCTATTCCTGTTATAGTGTCTAATGAGAAATTTGGTAGATGTCCCTCTTGCTAATAATGAAAGCACACTTGGGGAGGCAAAGGCCCCACTGGAGGTTTCCTTGAGAAAGCTTTCACCATACTATTCTGGGCAGTGAATGATATTCCTGAACCCAGTAAACTCCCCGAGATCTGCTGGAGCACAGGACTGTTTACAAAGAGTCCTACTGCTGTCATTGAGCTCCACCATCCTTTGAGCCTCTCCTCTCAGCACAGGTTAGGTGGAGCAGATCCAAATGCCTCCCTATGTACACAGCTTTCTCTGTGGAATGGGAACACCCAAAATGCAACCAAAACTACTGAACTTCCCCCACTCACCTTCTTAACACCAGATCCAGCGAGGTGCAGAACTGTCAAGCACCTTTCCAAGCAATCTACTTAGAAAACAACAGTGATTTTTGAGCCTGGGTTAATTTCCAGGAAGGCAAACAGGAACTTCAGTTTTGGAAAAGACATTGGGGCCAGATCTGTAAATCACTGTTTCAGATTTTAGCCTGTTGCCTCATGAACAGTACCATGCTATGCACATGGTGAAACGTACATTTAACACACACTAGGAAACACATTAATGCATGCACATCAAATACAGAACTTTCTTATTGTGTCTTCACAGGTAAAACTAAGCTTCATTTTTTTAAATGCATATATTTATAATTCTGACCATACACATATACTTTGTAATTAAGAGACACTGCATTCTGAATCTCCTGAAACAGAGAAAGATGCAAATTATATAATGCAAAATATCAGCTAATTGAACCTAATGATTATAAGCAAATACAATCATCAGCACCAACCTTGCATAAATGTTTTAATGCTCTCATTTCCAAGGCCAGTATTAACGATGAAGCCATGCTCTGGCCCATCTGTTATTCTGTATTTCAACAGCTTGTGTGGACTGTCCCGGTCTTCTGCCTTTAGTGCCTTACTAGTGATGAGGAAGCCTAGCTGCCCAGTTGGAAGTCTTCTTAGAGTGGGGGCACCCTTGTTTACCACTAACTGTGGCACCCTATTGTCCAGCAAACTGATCTGAATCCTCAACGTCTGGGGCTGATGGGTCTCCATGCCAGTGTCAGGGAAAACATAAAAGTTTGTATGGGTCCCATCAGTCACAGAGAAGGAGAAGCTATCCTGGCTGGTTTCTGTACTATCATGTTTATAGCTGATAAGATTCTCATTCAAGTCTTGTTTGGTGAAGCTGGTTACTGGGTAGCTGTTGTTGTACAAAATCTGGCCATACACAGGAACCTGAGTGACTGTGAAAAGGAGTAAATAATCAGGTGTATACCCATCTTCCACAGTCAACTCAAAAGGGGTGATCAATCTGATCTTCCCTTCCTCAACTACAAGGTCACCAATAGTTAGAATTGGCTTTTTATTGTTCACGTTTGTAATGGAGACCCTGAAGGTGCGAAAGACTGGGTTATATCCATCTGTCACTTCAAATTCAAAACTGTCCATCTTCACCTCATCTTCTGCAGTATGAATGTAGTAAATCTTGTTGCCAGCAAGTTGGAGTTGAGTAAAGGAAACAACAGGTATCCCAGGACTGTCTGAGTTCTCTAAATGGCCCCGGGTAGGGGACCGGGTAACACTGAAGCGCAAGTTCTCGTCAGGACTGTTAACATCACTTGTGCTGAGCAGGTCAGTTGTGAGCATTACTTTTCCACCTTCTTTCAGAGTTACGCCCTTGTTGATCACCTCAGGGAAGACCATATCAATGCTACTGATGGTAATATAGGAGTATCTGTCTATCAAGGGGTTAATACCATCGGTGACATCAAATTTAATCAGATCATGGACTCCATGTAGGCCAGTGAGAATATAACGGATAAAACCCTGGTCTAAATCATCCTGGGTGAAGTTCATGCCTTGTGTAATGTTGCACAGCACTTCCCCTCGTCTGTTCAGGTGCTGTAATAAACCCTGGACAGGTGCCAAACGGATGATATAGGCAAGGTTCTTGTCCTCTGAATCCATGTCTGTGGCCTTAAGGTCCTGGCTAGAGATGACCTTGGACTTGCCAATCTCTACTCCCAGCCCATTGTTGATTGCCATCCTGGGGGTCTCATCATCTACCAGGATCACCATAATCGATACTTTCTGTTCCACCGTGTGCTGCCCATCGCTCAGCTGAATTTGAAAGCTATCTTCTTTTGCCTCTGAGTCATCATGTTCATACACAATGCTGGAAGTCTCCTGGATCTCCTCCAGGGTGAAGCTGTGAGCAAGTACAGTGCCTGTGGACAGCTGCTGCACAAACTGCCCATGCTTAGGAGGGACAGCAATAACAAAGTACAGTTCATCTGGAGGAAGGTCTGCATCGGCTCCGTTGAGGATGGGGCTGTCAATTACTAGGCTCATCCCCTCAAGCACTGTGAATTCATGCACAAACAGCTTTGGCTTTTCATCATTGGTAGGATGATGACGATGGGGAAGAAGTTATGAGGAGAGAAGTTAATGCCGTCAGAGCACTGGAAAGTGAATCTGTCCTCCACAGGCTCCACCCCTTTGTGAATGCTCTGCACGTAATTGATGTGGCCCAGACGAACATCTTTGATGGAAAAGGCACTGATGGCAGTACCAGCTCTAGACTTCTCAGACCCTGGGGCTGGAGAGATGTTCTCCAAATACCCTGAAGTGGACTGAACTGTGATAATGCACAAGATGTCATCTCTGGGAGTATCTACGTCCTCTGCATCCAGCTGATCCAGAGTTAGAGTACTCTTCCCTCCCTCGAGGACACTGAGCGGCTCTGTCCCAACCATCACTTCAGGTGCAATGCTGTCCACAGGCAATATGGTGACAGCCACATGCACCCCTTGCACTGTGCTGCCTCCCACAACCCATTCACTGGAGAGGTCAGAGACGGTGAGATTGAAGGAATCACACCTCTTTTTCAAGCCAATCTCTCCACTGGTATGAGCATAGGCTACGGCTCCACTGATGAGGTCATGCTGGGTAAACTTCTTTGATCACACTCCATCCACGAGGATGTCACCCAGCTTGGGGGGATCCTGCGCAATGAAGGTCAGCACCAAGTCATCTGTATCCTCATCCATACCTTGGATAAGTGATGGGGTAATCTCAGCAACACCATTTTCTAAGACATCAAGGGCTGCTCCCACCTGCCTATGACCACCAGGGAGAGTGATGCTAGGGCTTTCATCATCCACAGACTGCACAGCAATCTTGACTGTGATTGGCACATGATGGACTCCGTCACTCACTTCCAGCTGATAAGAATCACTGGTGAACTCATCGCCACTGTGCTTGTAGAAGATGTGCCCACTGGCAATATCATCCAGCAGGAAAGATTCTCCTTGCACTATCAGGCCCTCCTCCAGATAATGCAGATGGCCATGCGCTGGAGCTCGAGTTACAGTGAAGACAATTCAGTCCACATCTGTGTCCTCATCAGTGGTGTCCAGTTGATTGCTGGTGAGAAGGAAGCTGTTTCCCTCAAGCACAGTGAAGCCCGTATTGGTAATCTGAGGTGGCTGGTTGTCCACTGGCTGCAGGAACAGGGTAAAAGTATCTGGTAGAGAATTGCCAGCTGAGTCCTCTACAAGGAATGTGAATTGAACCACCCGTGGTGTGATCCCCAACTCCTGATCTGGAGGTTGATACGCCACCTTGTGATGGTTGACTTGGGCCTGGGTGAAACGAGTAATGGATGTCTCAGGGCTGTCAGCCAACACAATCCCCCCAGTGACCACAGAGTGATTCTCATCCATGTCAGCTGGGGGAGTCAGCAAAGTGTACTTCAAATCCCTGTCATCAGTGTCCAAGTCAGTGTACCGTAAATAGCGCCTCTTAAAGGGAGTCAGCTGGTATTCTTGCACTGCCATATGCAGGCTGGTACCTGGATACAGCGCAGGTGGCAGACTGTCTACTGGCTGCACTTTGACAGTGAGCACGTGCTCCCCAGACTGGTTAGGGGAGTCGTYGTTGTCCTGCAGACGGAACACAACACGTCCCATCGCTGGGCTGGTGCTATGAGCTCCCGTGTGCCTGAAGAACAGCCTCCCATCAAGGATGTCTTGCTGCAGCCACTCACTCACTGCCCTCTCATACATACCTTCGTCCTCCACAAAGTGCCAGGGGAAGGCAGAGGAGTCACCGTCCAGCTCTGCTCCACTTTCTTTGCTCTTATAAGATGCTGGTGGCTCTGCCTGACACAGCAGCAGCTCACCAAAGTGGTGAGAGTGTAGTGGGGACACTACTGAGTCCCCARCCAGGACAAATCGGATTGAAGGATCGTCTAAGTCAATGTCCGTGGCACTGAGGACAAAAGGTGAAATTTGGACAGTCTGGTGCTCACTCAGCACCAACCCAGTGTTTGCATTCAGCAGTGGTGGTTGATCATCATCAGGAGCAATGGTGATGGGGTACAGAAATTCAACCTGGTGCTGCCCATCTGCCATGCAGAACACTATGTTGTCACTGTAGCTGTGCTCACTGCCATCGTGCTGGTAAACCACCTGCCCTGCTTCCAGCTCTGCGGCAGTGAAGTACTTGCGGCTGGGTGGTACGCCAAGTACCTTGAGTTCCCCATGTTGCAGGCCCCGTGTAACCCAGACCTTCACTTCTTTCAGATTGTCCTCATCACTGATCTCCAGGTTGCCAGACAGGGGCCGTGACTGGCCCTCAAAGAGCATCAGCTGAGGGCCAGCCACATGACTGAAAATGGCCACAGGAGCCAGTGTGTTCATGGGCTTCACCAGGATCACAAAAGCAAAGGGCTCCGAGGAGGCACCATCAGAGTCCAGCACCTCCATTTCCACCTGAAAAAGCCGCTCCTGGTCTGAGTCCAGTGTAGGGGGCTGGTAAGCAATCTTCAGTTCCCTCACCTCCTGTTGCGAGAAGGCAGCAACAGGCTGGCTGGGATCATCGGTGCYGAGCAGGCAGCCTCGCTGCCGTGGGTCGCTGGGCCAGGGCAAGGTGAGATTGAAGAGCAGGAGGTCCGGGGGTGTCTCCAGGTCCTCGGCAGCCAGCATGTCCGGGGTGAGGGCGGTGAGCACGAACTGGTCCACTTCCATCATGAACAGCGCCAGGAAGCTGGGCTTGGGCGGCGTGTTGTCAGCCTCTCCGCGGATCCGCACCAGCACCTGGAAGTATTCCCGCTCCTCGGGGCCGGCGGCAGGCAGCACGGACACCCGCGCGGGGATGCAGTCCCGGCTGGGGGAGGCGGTGGCCGCTGTGTGCTGGTAGCGGATCCCCGCCTGCAGCACGGCCAGGCAGTCGCCGCTATAGCCGGCGGGCAGGGGCCGCCCCTCGGCGTCCAGCAGCCGCCCGTAGGCGGGCAGGGGGCCGGCGGCCACGGGCGGCAGCAGGGTGAGGCGGCAGCGCCGGCCGGGCTCGCCCTCGGGGAAGCCCAGCACCTTGCCGTCCAGAGGGAGGCTGAGCCCTCGCAGCTCCTCCACGGGCAGGGGGAGGTTGCGGCTGAGCAGGCGCAGCTGCTGGAAGACCACCTCCACCTCCAGCGTGAAGGGCACGACCAGGGTCCGGCGGGGCGAGTCGTAGCGGAGCTGGAGGCGCAGGCGGTGCCGGCCGGGGCTGCGGGCGCCGAAGTGCGTGTAGGTGACCTGCCCGCGGGCGAAGGCGCAGGGGAAGCGCGGGGGGGCCAGGGCGCCGGGGCGGCGCGTCCCCGGCCCGCTCTCCAGCACCGTCACCGCGCACCGGTCCCCCGGCTGCACCCGCAGCACCAGCTCCGCCGCCGGGTCCAGCGACGCGGAGCGGCCGAAGGGGACGCGCAGCCTGCGGTTGGCCACCAGGATGCCGGAGGCGCTGGGATCCGCCGGGGGCTCCGCCGCCCCCCGCGCAGCCAGGAGGCCCAGCAGCGCGGCAGCCAGCAGCGCCCGG
>NW_020451005.1:2866130-2873232 GCF_003343035.1 Apteryx rowi | reverse complement strand
GGGGACTTCGGGGGCGAGGGCCGGTGCCCGCATACCCAGCCCGTCCGGGGGGGGGGGGCTTTTAAAAGCCCGAACCCCTCGGGCAAGCGGCCGGACGCGCTGAAGGCGGAGAGGTACCGGGGCGCAACAAGCCTCTCCGCCGCCCCCGGCCCCCTCCGCGGCACAGCCGCAGCCAGAAGGACGCGGGTGCTGCGGCGATAGGCAGGAGCCGGAGCGTGGAAGTACGRGGAGGCGGCGGGAGCGGGGCAGGGGCGCGGGCGGCCAGGGGGCCGCGGGGCCCCGCGCCGCGCGCTGCTGGCCCCGCCGAGCCGCTCCGCTTCGCACGGTTTCCTCCCGCGGCCTTGGCGTATGCTTTATGCTGGGGTCAGCAACCTAAAGCTTGAGTTACTGTTTATAGTTTTTTCCAGTTCTTGAGAAAATATCAGCAACTTTCTTTGCCCCATTCTATGTACAAATTAATTGCTGGCCCCTTCCTCACTTCAAGAAAACAGTACTGGGCTTTTCGTTCTCAAGGGGTTTGCTCAACTCCTTCATGTTCTGGTATCATTATTAATATCAGCATCTATTTAAACAGAAAGTGTCCAAGTTTCCTTACAAGATAAAAAGAATGCATAGGGAGACCAAATATATTTCCTTGTTTTAGCACAGGGTTTATGCAGTCATCTTATTTTATCAAAGACTTAAAAAAAAAAGTGAGAACTTTCCCTATCTTATAAAACCATTCACCCACACTTATATAGACTGCAGCTCTGTACTCCTTGAAGTGTTCTCTGGAGTGAGGACTGACTCACTGGTGCAGCTGACACTAATCAATTTTTACTGAGACTTGTCTTTTCAGGGACCTTATTTTCTCAAGCCAGGAGGATATTTCTTACAAATATGCCTGCATTGCTCAGTAATAAAAGTGTTGCTGAATAATCATTTATGGGTAGRAAGGATTTTTCTATTCTTGACAGAGTTAAAGACATTGCACCAAATTCTGTTCTTTGGTAGAACTGTAACTGGGAACAGACATTGCCCACTGAAACTTGTGTGTACATGTATATACACACTCAAGCATGCAAAGTTCACAAAATCTACATTTTCTTTCACGCTGAACAAAACCTAGGTACTTGTGCTGTGATAAGGAACAATGCCAGTATATAATGGCTGTACAAAACCCACACATTGCATGCTGTTTCCTTCAAGTTCTCTACTGAAGTTAAGGAAAAGAGCAGTGTCTGAGTAATTCTGAAGACAAGATAATTTTTTCCCCATTAAAATAAATGTGATGAGAAATCTGCTCAGTTACAAATTTTTCTAAGAGTGAGACAAGAGTGAGGAATTTTCCCATATATTTATGTTCAACCCACTTCCTCACAACAAGCTGTGAAAGATGGTAGTATAATATATCACAAATACGAATGTACACTATTAGATGAATTCAGAAGAACAGTACACTACATATGAAGTGAAGTTATGGAAAGCTGACATTATAAAGCACTGACAGATTAAATGCAAACAGCACAGAATGGTTCTCATTGCCTTGCTCTTACTTAACTTTGTTCACAGCACAAGACAGTTTTCTCCTCTATTTCACTAGCTTTTCAATTATTTCTTCTTGCTTATGTCACTGAAGCCCAGTCCTATAAGTATGTACGCATAGGTCCTCATATTACATACCAGTAGCCTTGTTAAAATCAGTAGGAAGGCTCTCATAAATACCTATCTACTGGAAAGGAACATTTGTTTTTCCAGCTCTTCGGACACAATTCAAAGCCCTCTAAATTCTACAATCACCTTTCAGTTGACTTTGATGGCCTTTAGATCAATGGTAGTTATACAAGATATTTAGAATCAAGTTCAAAGAACTGTTAAACAAGTTTTACTTGCTCAAGCAGCTCCTTTGTGTCTCATAAATGTAAGCTGGAGTAGTCTTCTTCCTACAGTCCTGTTTCAGATAAAAATAACTGTATTCCAATATTAAAGCTTTATGACTAACAGTAGAGATCAGACAGCATATAAAGCATGAATGATAGATATCGGTGAAAGATTCGAGAGGTCTTGTTAACCATGTTAACCATGTTAATTCAGTATTATGGTAGTGTAACTACAATCAAAAATGAAAGTGGCTCATTTTTTCCTTTATGCTCTACTTTTTTTTTTTGTAATTAATACTCCTGACTACAAATTAGGCTCAAGAATATTTCTTCTCTACGTTCAAAGAGGAATGAGAATCTTCATAGGAGACAGTTCAAAAGTTGGTGCAGCACAACATACATAGCTAGGTCCTCAAATGTCTAAGTCAGGATCATTTTTTAAACAATGCAAAGCAAATATAATACTTATTTAGAGGGTTCATTAAATTGGGGGGGAAAAAATCACCTGCTTCATTAAAGAAACAAAGACATACTGTTCTAATCTTTCCTCTGACAAACTGTGTTTAAAGAAAAAGTGATGTTAAGGAGCTCCTTGCCAGTGTTCCCTTATGAATCAAGACCTTTTTTTTTTAAATCACACAACTAAGTTTAATTTTGAACGCACAAGCACCGATGCACATACATTAACCTTTAGGAGCTGAGTAGGTAGAGGCAACCTCTGGCAATTCACTGGGGCAACACTTTGATGTGTTTGGAGTTAAGATTTCAGAACAGATTACAATGGAAATTATGACCTGCAGCCCAAAGGACCAGACAGCTCTTTTACAGAACTAGATTCACAGTAATGGCTATAACCTTTGTCACACTGATCCTTTTTCAGAGTCACACAAACATACAGGCATAGACTTGCACCCAGAAAGATGGTAGAATAAATATTTATTTACTACATAAGTGGATGTGTGATCCCTTGTAAAACAGACGGTACATCCTTTGAAAACCCTTTCTGATGGTGCAATTATCTTCTCACACCTAACGGTTATAAGCAAAGCCTTAGACAAGTGTCCATCTACCTGGGCATAGAAATGTACAGATACATCGATAAATTCATCTTTTTGCTTACCTTGAAATTTGCTGCCAAATTCAAAATACCACTAATTTCACCAGTGGTTGGAAGTCTCCACTCACCTTACTGTCTGTCTGAACCCTTCATCAGTGCTCTGGAACAGTCTTTTCCATCTAGCTTGGTTTTGAACTTTCAAAAAAAAAATTTTCGAGAGAATACGCAGGTCCTAGCATTAGTCCATCTTTTTGTAGCTTGCATCTCTCTTGAAATGAGACGAGGAACCACTGTCTTGGATTGAGCTTGGACACACTAGTTGGAGGGAAGCAACTCTTGAAGGCATTCAAATTAGAAGACATGAATGAATCTGAAAAATGAAAATGTAAAAATAACTTATTAGAACATTTTCTAAATTAACTTCATGAATACACCTATTTTGCTAAGTGCATAACTACATCTACTTTTTTAATACACCTGTTTCATTTGTGAATGACAGTATGAGACGCGGTGATGAACAAATTAGCCATCTCCCCTGCCCTCCCCAAAGTTATTAGATCTTAATTCCTGGGTAGAAGTGTCAGTCAAACATTGCTTTGCTAGACTGAGCATATGGTTACTACCTTCAGTTAACATCCTTTTGATGAAAGTTCATCTGAGTCCATTAAAAGAAAAAAAAACAACTACCTTATGAAGATGAGATACCCTGGTCTGGAAGATCACCTATTGTCAAAATCCCAATGCGATCATGCATTAGGCAAGTAACAGGTTAGCAAATCAAAATCCAGTCCTTACAGGGTTTACGCTTATACACTTCTGGCCATAACTTTGTTAAGACTTCAAAAGATATGAAAATCTTAACACCTATGTTTCAGACCTGAAGCAGTGGGATGCACTCGCATTAGAAAAAAAAATATTTCTTGACAGTTCATATTATACATCTCAAATCTGGGAGAGGAGTAATTTATCTTATGGTTGATTCTCATTTGAGTTATTTAAAGTGTTTGATGCAGTGAGAGCCATACCCACCGAGATCTTGATTCTGCAAAATTTAACACTCCTTTATCTTTACACATTGACTTCATAAGGGGAGACAAGTTTTAGCATATTTAATGCGACTAAGACCTGGGCACCAGATTTGAATGCTTGCTTCCTTAAGGGGAGAGTCCTGAAAAAATAACTAAAGATAAAGATTCAAAAAAAAAAAAAATCAAAACACCTTATCATGCTCAAAGCCATCATTGTCTGTGGTTTAGAGCAGTAACAGGTCACTGACTTGCATAGACTCATACATCAGAAGACAGGATGCTGGACTAGAAGCCATTTCTCCTTGTGCTCTAAGTACCAGACTTCATAGCCTGCCTTGCTAGGAATTTGTCACTGGTTCACTCAAAGTGCTCACACCTGGTTACCACACAGAAAAACAACGAATGAATTAACATTTCTAATAGACCATTTTACAGTGAAAACAATCTTTAGTTTGTAATAAAGGCACTTAAGAAAATGGGTTACATATAATTCAGAATACTTACATCTTTGTTATATCTTGGACACCAGTGTAAAGTTGTAGGGACTTAAAATGCTAATTTCACTACTGGTGAAACAGTCATTTCCATTGACACGAACATATTTGCACTCATCCACATGCTACCTTTGAGTTTGACTCAGGGTTTTGGCTTGAAAAAAAATCAAGTAGCATTGGAGCTACATTATCTAACATGTCTCTTTTCAGAAGAAGGGGAAAAAAAAATCATATTGCATTGCAGATGTTAGGACATATTAGGCTACTCTATCGTGCCATAGGATCTAACTGGATGAATGAATGAGAGTGAGCATGTAGAACAGAAGTCCTGTCTCACAGGTAATGCACTTGCAGGCAGCAGACTTGCTGTACTTCACAGCTCACCGGCAAGCTGAGGCCTTAGAACAAAACGGAGTAGACCTGCAAAATGTCATACCATGAAATATATGTACCAATTCTAGTAAAATGCTATATTGGAATGCTTGTACAGTACTCTGTGCAGTGCTCTATGCCAGGAACACTCGTTTTCTCTGCTCATCAGCTCCGTGTGTGCGTGTAGATAGGGGTATGTGTGTATACATACACTCCTGCTCCAAATTTGGTTTCTAAAATTCAGCAGCTGCTCAGGACTTTTGGGATGGCAACATTATATTCCTTGAAAACTCAAAAAACTAAAACCAGGTTATAAATCTCTGTTCCAAGCTATRGTACTGCACTACTGAAGTGCTTGTAGACCACTTTTCTTCTATTGTCTTCTGAATGCCTTTAAAAATGCTCAGGTAAATTAAAAAAGCAGGGGACAGGAAGGAGAGTCGGTATCACTAAAGATCCTTCCCTAAATTCAGAATATGTAACCAATCAGCAGAGGACAAGTCAGTCCCTAGAATCTGGCTGTTCTGACTATAGAATGAACAACTACAGTCAGCAGAACATCTGCTTCAACTTCCTGCTGAAAGACATATACTTTCAAGTTTGTTTTTRGTTTTTTGGGTTTTTTAAGTGTCTAGAAGCATTTCAGACATTTGCAGACCCTTTTGAGCAAAAGGGGGTGGGGGGAAAGCATTCTCAGCACCTAACAAATTTTCATTCGATTTCTGCACTGGCTGAAGACTTGTCAGCGTAAGGAGGAATATCTAGGTATCCTTGAGGACTTTGGCATAAACCCCAAGCTATTCACTTTGTGCCTTTTTTAGCCCACTTACCCTGTCAGACATGTCTCTAACACTTCATGTCTAAATAGAATGCTAAGAATATCTTTTGCAAGTAAATATCAACTTATAATAGAGAAAGGAAAAAGGTTGAAAAACATCCACAAAAGTTGGTTTGTATACTATTGGGCTAGCTTTGTTATGTTTCACTACAAGTAAGCAAGTATTCCACAAGCAGTAAATTCAGCCGACACTTAAAAGTGCTTTGTTGGATCAGTGTCATGACTCCTCACCTTTAAATACAAAAGTATCCAAGAGGGTATTTAAATACCAATAGGAAGAACCATAAGATTAACATCTTCAACTCAAAAACCAGCCTTATATTGAGGGATACTGGGACCAGACTTGCTTATTGATGCTTCCCTCCTCTGCCCCCCCGCCCCAAAAACCAACAAGGATGTACTATAAGGGTTGAGCTAACAGTCCTTAGCAATATTTATCTTCAAAGAAAAAGGAGGCCATTCACGCTAAAACAGTCCAAATCTGCAGACTGTACTCTTTCTTATTTAACCTGATGCCAAAGATCTTGCAAGACACAGGGACACTAGGGAAGGCCTGTTTCTCCCTGTTTATTTTGAGTGGGTAGGGAGGGTGTCATGGAATCTGAAAAGACCATTAATGCAACCTCCCCAGGTCAGTTGAAACACTGACTTATATACTTTGTGTTACAGCATAGAACCCTTTGCATTCTGGATAAGTAGATATGATAATGGGAGCAAGCAAAGGCACTAATTAGAAGTTTTCCTTGTAAAATTATTCTAGAGTGAAATTTCATAACTGTGAGGACATAAGGTATTTAAATCTATTTATGGAATCAGAGAGCTCCTCTGAAGTTTATTAATGTAACTTTATGAATGGTCAATCTTTACTTAAACTTGAGAATCTTTCAACATTGCACAAGTGCATAAGGTGGCTTCACGATGCTCAAATAACAATTTTGCACGTTATTGTAAAAATACAATTCTTAACAAAGATCCTTGTAATTATTAAAAAACAGTCACACACTTTGTGACAAAATTTCATAAGCAAACAGTGTATGACCAACTTAACTACATATAGGTCCCTTTGATATATCAACATTGAAAATTTAAACACTAAGTAGTCCATCTATAATACTGTTTTCCTTACAAACTGGTCAGTTCTTAGTTAGATGCAATTGGAGAACAGAAATTTGCTATTGAAAGTGATTGGGTACTATTCAATTTTCAGAAAGGTCTATTCCATTTTAAAAGGGGAAAAACCCACTCCGCAGCTGCCATCCACAGGAGCTCTTTAGATCTTCTCCATCTCACAGCTGCAGAGCACAAATGCAGGTTGGGAGCTCCCTGTGGAATGCTCCAATAGACATTTCATACCACAACCATATTTCATACCAGGAAAGCAAGGTGGTGGAGTTGCTCTTTATGTGAGAGAGCAACTGGACTGTATTGAGCTGTGCCTAGGGGTGGATGAAGAG
>NW_020451005.1:2733138-2863944 GCF_003343035.1 Apteryx rowi | reverse complement strand
TGAAACACAGACGCTTCCATCTGAACATGAGGAAATACTTTTTCACTGTGAGGGTGACAAAGCACTGGAACAGGTTGCCCAGAGAGGTTGTGGAGTCTCCTTCTCTGGAGATATTCAAAACCTGCCTGGACGCGATCCTGTGCAATATGCTCTAGGTGACCCTGCTTGAGCAGGGGGGTTGGACTAGATGATCTCCAGAGGTCCCTTCCAACCTCAGCGATTCTGTGATTCTGTGAACGCTCCCCTACGATGGAGTCAGGGGCTTCATTGAGTTTGACTGACAAGGTGGAGCAATTGGGCAGTGACACATGCAAACATCAAGGAAACTCCCCAGTACACGAGACTCCTAACCTCATGGCTTTGCTCTCCCTTTGCTAATTTGCAGTAGCATTTCAGGGTACATAGACAAGGCTCGCAAATAGTTACAGACTTTGAAAAGACCAATTTTTTACTTGCTTAACCTGAAGTGCTAGTGTTGTATCCAATGCATTCTGCCCAGGCAGAATATTTTTCTATCACAAGGAGAAGGGAAAACAACAATGGGTCAAAGATCTCTATATCTAGCTCTGTATATGCCCTTATACAAGGAACAGTTCTGCCCAGTTCCCACAGAGACACTTTCTGCAGAAGGAAGGGGAAAAGTCTGCTGAAATCACATGCTCCTGCACACGCAATTTGACTGTGTACAGAACCTTAGAGATGTGCAAGAGCAGAAGTAGTGTTTGCCTTTAAATGCATTCCTAAACTGGCTGATTAATGCAAGCAAACAATAACACCAAACACCCTTACCTTCTCTCCAAGAAGCTTAACATCTCATGGACTTCACAATAATTGCCCTGCAAGTTGTCAGTGCAGAGATATATAGAGAGAGAGCTGTAATATAGCTATGTTATATGTCTATAGCTAGACAGCTATATTGGAAGAGGCGTGTTTTGAACTCTTTCCTAATCAACTTTAAATTGCTAGAAAAGGATGAACATAGCCGGTGACTATACATGAAAATAAAACCAGGGATAAATGCTCTATATATGCCAGTCCAGACCTGAGGCAGATACTGTATTACAGCTCAATTAAAACCAAGAGAGAATATAGTTAAAACCATTAACAAAGACTTGAACAGAACACTACTATTTCATATGTTCATGTTCTTTATAAATATGTGACACTTCCATTCTGTAAAGCTTACAATATCCATCTTTTAAGATTGTGTTTATATTCCTATATAGTGTGATCCCAATGGTTAGGTGTGCCTTTAAAGAAGTACAGAAACAGAAATTATTTTGATATGCCTGCTCACTTGGGTTTAAAAACAAAACATTTCAGTGACCTGCATACACACTTCATTATCAGATTGAACTGAAGGAAAGAGGTGTTTGACTTTTCTTGGCTGAGTAGCTACCCAAGCATGTTTACAAAGTGCATGGCACAGGTTTCCTTTCATCCTTCATCCTGCAAGTGTTCTCTGTGAGATATTTCCAGATTAGGAAAAAAAAAAAAAAGCGCACATGGACAAACTACTGCCCAGGTAGGTCAGGTTGCTAATTTATTAAGCCTCTGACTGAATACTCTGGCACCTATAATCTTCCTTCCTTCCTGAATAAGTAAATACCGAACCATGCACCAGGTTCTTTGAAATGAATAGACTAGTCCTTCACTCCTTAATACCACTTAGTACTCTTTAGAATAAATCAGAAGTCAATGAGGTTGTTCACATGAGCACTAGTCAACATCAGAGAGGATTACAGAATCAATAGCTATTTTCAGAGATCTGCTCAGATACACTAGCTAACCTTTCATGTAAGAAGCCCACCGTACTCAACCTGAACTGTGGTGGTAGGAGAAAACATTAGAAAGCTTTAACTCTTTCATGCACACAGAGGAGCTGCCTATTCACCTCTGCGTGGAGCCAAGATGCAGCAATTTCATGGAATAGAACAGGAGCACCGTTCACTTAAGGGTTTATCTGAGAGGTCTGGGCTCCTCCAGCTGTTGCTCTGGAAAAGAAACTATACAATTTTAGAATACATCCCACCACCTACAAAGTCAGTAGATATGAAAAAATAAATAAATAAATGAAAGTTCATGCCAGGAAGTTAAAGAAACCTAAGGCTAAAGCACATGCCATGTGTTTTACCACAATGCAGAAACACAGTAATAAATTATATCCATTAAATATATATGAAAGTAAAAGGATCTCTTTATCATTTACAAGAAAGTCAGTCATGATAAAGTATTGACATATATCTTTCCAGATTTCACCACATCAAATTTTCTCTTCCATGCAAAATGCAAATGGCTGATAGGCCAAGTATTTTCTTCATACCTTTAGTATAATTTGTTATAAAGCAGGATGGCTTATACAAGTTTGGGCTTCCATCTGGCCTGTTCTATCCATTGGTTTTATCAAATCTGGAACCTAGTAACTTTACTACAAAAAAACAAACCCCACAACATTTTCTTTAGATCTGTTCCTTAGCACAAAATATGATTTGATAACTCTGCTCATGCACAATTGTTAGAAGAACTCTGCCAGTCTGGAGACTTGCTCCCTGTATTTACAAATCTGAAAGCAGCTGGGCAGCTCCAGGGATTACCTGTTTTTCTATATTTTAGAAGGAGAAAATTATATGATTTCTGTAATATTTGATGACTCTTAGTTTAAAAGTGATAATGACTTACAGGAACAGAATGGTCGGACCAGTCAGAAGTCTTCGGAAGCTGAAATCAAATGCATTGCCTGTTTCCTCTGTAAAAGCCACTATGTTCACTCTCTCTGTGCTGTTTTGTTGTAGTGCTATTGTTCTGTTCCTAAGTGGAACCCAAACTTACTTAGGAACCTGACTTGAAGCTGCTCCTGAAGATTCCCAAGCCCAAAAGCAACTTTTCAAATTGTTCCTTTTTCTATTTTGATGCAAAGAGGAAGAAGCTTACCAATTAAAACCAACGCCAACACTTCAATATTCTCCTTGTAACAGAGTTCAGCTTGTCCTGAATTTGCATCAGGGTTTTTTTCCCACACAGATTTATCTTCAACAACATACTGGGGATTTTTGGCACATGATGTGCTACAGGGATGCAGTGGTATGTCTGGTAAAGACTTACAAAAGCAGATGCTACCTTTACTGTCTGCACCATCTGCTCTGACATAGATACAAGAGGATATAGTTCAAACTCCAGCTACCACTTTTAAATATAAGGAGGATTTAATTGGCTCCTAATCAGTGATGCCATTCTGCCATCTCATATACTCTCTTTCTCTGTCTCCGGTATTCAAGGGTTTGATCTATGTCTTCCAATGACTTCATTGTGACTATAACAGGTCAAAGACATCTGTATTTTGAAAAAAACTGGAGCAAGAGTGTATCGCAGGATCTCTACAGTAGTTGAACTTTTCTGGAATTTCTCTTCTGTTAAGTGACAAACTGTTCCTCCTAATTTAGTTTCCCCCAGATAGGAGTACTGTACTATTGATGCCAACCATTTGAAAATAATCTCTCACAAAAATACCTCTGGCCATATGTAATCTTTAAAATGTGCTAAAATTAGTCTTTTCCCCTTCTTAATCCACTGTTTCTATCTTACTGCTAAATGAGAAACTTATCAGATTTCTGGGACAAAATACGTAGAGACTGAATTCAGGCACTTCTGCTACTTCTGATACACCAAGCTACTCAGAAAAGCCCAGGGGGAGGTGAAAGAATGAAATTAAACCACTTTTCAAGTAAATAGGATTAAGCTAGGGTTCTCCTGAAGGTTTTGCTTGTTTTCTTTTTAGATAGAAAGGGTCTTTTCCAAAGGAAAACATCAGTTTGACAGAAAAGAAAGCTTTTAATTGGGGTATCTACTTCAAGAAAAACAACTCATGAAAAGCAGAGCCTTCCTTGCTGCAGTGTAACCTGCTGACTCCCAGGCAGGACTCCAGAGACTTGGGTTCACATCTGGGCCCCAGGGAACAGCGCCAACAGGAGAGGCTGCAGCACGCATCCCCCAGGCAGCCTGGGACTTCAGGTGCCCACCTTGGGGAAGAGCCAAATAGCAGAACAAGCACTTGAACGTGGCTCTCCCATGGCCCAAATTAATCCCAAGGCTAGGCTAGATAAGGTGAATCTGCCTCCTTGGAGAATCTCAGGTTACCCCTAACATAACATGATAAAACATCTTTTAAAGGCTTCCTTCCCTTCTGACATTTCAGCTTGCAGTTTCCTGCCTACTCTAGTCACCACACTGCTGTAGAGAAATAGCCAGACTTGAGAAGTTTCTTATTTCAGAAGGCCGTTTCTAGAAAATCAGATATAAAAACCAAGCATACAGGATATAAATCTGTATTTGTTGACAGGAGCGTCCACAGTAGCATATTCATGCAGCCTGCATATGTACACGAATTAGCTTTTGCGCATACAAGATCTACAACTTCATCTCAATTGAACTGAGAYGGACTGAAAATGGATAAAGGACTATAGAATGAACGTTGCAATTATCGCTAGGAACATGCTGCTCAGACTGAGAACACAGGCTGAAGAAACAACTGATGCTGCATCTTATTTTGTTTGTTTTTTTCTTTCTGCCTCCAAGAAGGTCATCTTTGGCCTTTAACAAGTTTTATTCTACTTTCTTCTACTTATTTTATATGATCATTCTTCTATTATAAAGAACTGGCACAATTCAAAGAAAGACTAAGCAATTTTGTGAAAAGGAGGAACACCCATAGTGAGATTAGATGAGGCCAGAAATAAAAGTACTTAGGAATAAATAAATAGCACACAAGAGCACTCTCCTGCTGAAGCAAAACCTCTTTTAAGCTGTTTTGCCTAGGTGGAGACACCACCCTCTCATTGATCAAATCATCACACATAGGACACCCTGCACTAAGCCTATTTTTCCTTAGCTGCTAGAGTTCTTCTCCCATTATCCCCAACTATGCATGGAAGAGAAACAGCTAAGCCTCCAGCTAAGGTAAGGAGATTTATCAGCCCATTCCTCTGGCACTACATTGCTACAGCTTCAGCCAGTAATAAAGCAAGAGCCACTAAATGAGAGAAGAATCAAACACTACAGGTGTGGTATAAGCCTCCCCTAACTGCTCTCCTCCTTCCAGAAGTAGGCCACATCAATGGAGCAGTACACTTCATACCTACCAAGAGTCCTTCAACAATGTGTATAGCTACACAGCACTATATTAGATACAAGTTTTCTTGCCAGTCGGGTCTCAAAATGATTAAACAACAACAACCTTTCCAAGTGCTTCTGATTAACTGACTTTCAATATATTCCAGCAATATCCTTGAGGCTAGCACTTGGCAGTTGAATTTCCCAACATGGATATTGTCATCGATATGGACATTAGCATAGTCTCTCTAGGATAAGCGTCAAAAAAATACACATATTCAGAGTCTGACACTGTGCAGAGGTAGCAATCAACTCCTTCTGAACAACTGCTCCTCTTCCTAGTATTTGAAGATTTCATGCCTGAAATTATTTGAAGTTTGATAGTACTATGGCCAGCAGGCCAATGCAAGTGCACTGAAGGCTACCCTTAGACTTTTGTATTTCTTATCAGCACTGAGTATAAAGTTGTAACTCTGTTCAACTCAAACTATAAAATATTAGAAAAGTGTTCAAAAGGAAGAGTGTTAAATAATCATACTCAATTATTAAGACATATTGTGTTAAAATTTGTAAATAACAGGAAAAGCAAAGCTGCAAATATCGAAGGAGAGTTTTCATGCTGGGAAGTTTAAGACCTATGTGCTTCTCTGAACTTTAGTAAAGGATCAGAAAGTCTGCTAGTCTAATATAAAAAAAATCTCATCAACATCACTTTGCAGCAGCTAAGGATCCAGATAAAGTGTAATCAGATAACAACTAGGAAGTTCATAAGGATTTCAGCAACAACAAGCACACTGTTGTTTTAACTGGGAAGCTTATTTTAAAGCTGGAATACATTTTCAAGATTAATTGGTACAGTTCAATGAAGGGGCTATCAAGTTTAAGGTTAAAGATGTTCACTACATGCAATACTWCACATTGCTACTGTAGAGAAAAAGACAAATACCAACGTTAAACACCATAGCAATCTTATAAGTACCTAATATGACTTGGCTATTGACATTACTAGTGTTCTTTACTTCATTCTATTTTACTGCCCTCTCTTCTCTACTTATTAATTCTAGAACTCTGTACTAAAATCATTTAAATACAGCATCATATGGTGTATTTAAATACATGCACGTCTTTGAAATTCACTTCTTTAGACAGGGACAATTATTTTTTGGACAATTAATTGATAGCAGCTTGTAAGGTCTACAATATGCTTCAGGAGCTTATGGGCAGTGTGGGCATATGTGAGCAGTTAGAGGCTTAAGGAGAATCAGCTGTGCACAGGTACAGCTGCAAACACAAGGCATCTATCTATAATCAAGGTTAATACAAACTGGCAAGAGAATCTTAGGTGGTATAAACTATTAACATTGCATTGAACTGTAAATAAAGCTACAGCCAACTAAGACTATATCCTACTGGTTCTGTCCTTTAGTCGACCCCATACAGACTCGCAGGCACTAAGACCCAATTAATGGATATTTATTTGTATGATTGCATAGTCACTGTGGCTAATAACAAGCAATTCCCCCACCCATGCCATAATGAAGTCTGGAAAAATAAAAAGTTATTTTTCTCATTTACAGTTTGAGTCTTTGAAGGTTGATGCTTTCAGACTTTTCTTGTATTTATATTCACAAATAATTATAGTTTTAATTAAAAAAGTAACATTCACACTTATTCAACATGACTGAAAAATATAAATACTGCCCTAACCCTAACAATAGCTTAATCAATAAGAGCTATCAGCAATACTGATTTATTTGTTGATACAGGCAAAGTCAGAATATGACTACGCCACTATAAAAGCAGTTTAAACATCATATGGCATTTTAGATTTAACTGTTCATGTTAGGAACCCTAATGGCACCAACACAGGAGAAAAATACATTCCACCTCTAAAGTATTAACTGCTAATTATTTTTTTAAGCCTCCAAAATCGTCATGCACAGTTGTGATACCATGATTCCTATTTTTGCTTTATGCAAATGAATTTTATTTCTGTGAAACCAGCCTCCGTTACCGTGAATGCCAAGGAAAGCTATGCTTCAAATAAGTTCACACATTTGATTAGAGGTAAAAACATAAATTAGAAAGCACATGACATACATGGAAGGACACTGCACATRTTTACAGTTATACTGCTGTATTACCATGAGCCCTCAGGTACAGCAGCTAATGTTGGCAAGCAAGACAATGCCAACACCATTTGTATCTAGCTTTCGATCAGACCTACCTGGGCAACYGGGTAGCTGAATGCAGTTTGCAATCCTCAGCATGATTTGATTATTGAGGGCACTCCAATGCCCACAACCCTAACTATTTTAGGGTAGCAGTGGGCTTTTCCTGAGGTCACAAATCAGACCTCTCATGGTATCCTGTCAGGACGGAGTGCTTAGGAAGTAGCTAGTGTCATAACACATGCCAAAAAAATACTACACTGGGCTATTATCATGGCCAGTTTTACAGTTTGTTTCTGCATTGCTTTGTAAAACTAAACTCAAAACAGAAAATTAAAAACAAACAAACAACAACAAAAAAATGAAACAAGCCATTAGCCATTCTCCAATTTTTTAAGGAATCTTTTGGAGAAAGTGACATGGAGTCAAATCTGCAAGAACATGCCCTTGGCGACACTCCTTTAGCTCTTAAGGACATCCCAGCCTAGGAAGTGCTGCAATGATTGACCAAAATGTCATATGTTTGGAACACAGTCATTTATACCATCACTTACCTAGAGCAACTAATAATACAAAGGCCATCTACTCCCTAACAGAAGAAAATTGGTCGGGTGGCTGGAGGATTGATTATATAGCTAAATGAACCAACAGTTTTGTTTATTTTTAAAGCAAGGCCAATTTTTTCACAGGCCAGAATGAAATCAACAGGCCTCTTGCTGCCTGGCTCCATCATTATAACTTGCCAGGCTCCAATTAAGGGAGCGACACACATCAGCAAAGCCACCTTGCTGTTTCAGCTATTTTGTTCTACAGTAATTCCAATCTTAAAGYCACAAAGCAAGACCCAGAACAAAATTGCTGTGCAAGGCCCAAGTGGTCAGGGAGGTTTCCCTTGTCCCTGTTTTTTAGAAGACCATCCAGAGAGAACAGAAGGTCTGATGGGTTGCGCTTCCTCTTTCTGGTTCAGAAACACCGAGACGTAACCATGACACAGCTCTTGGGAGAAACTCTACCTAAAAGAAGCTTAGTTTTTTTCCTTTTTAATCAGAGAAACAGTCTCCTAAGAAACAGGCCTCTTTAAGGTGGGTTTTTGTTTGGTTTTGCTTTCTCCCTTAACAGAACAAGGTCACACCATCGATGCCTCCTAATATTTCTCAATAGAGCCACAAAAATTTTGGCTAGTCATGCAGTAAAAAACAAACAAAATCCCCCAAACCTCCAAACCCAGAAAACAAACAAAACCTATTTATATCGTGACACAGAAGCTAAGCAAGGGACATGATTTTAAGACCAATTGATGAGATGGTTTGATCAGACTGCTGCTAAGACAAAGCTCCCCAAGTTTATAAATGCAGAAAACTGAGATAAAACTTGCCAAAATAATTCAAGCCTACAGAAAGAAGAGTTGCCTACCTCTACTACTGGTAGTAAATACTCATTTGCACAGAGTTGCAGGTGCTGCTTTAGGACTTCTGCCCTCTAAAGTCAGCTTTCTCTCCTAAACCAGGGAGTGCTGCAAGCTGCTGTTTCAAGCTCTGCTTCTTCCTGGAGCTCACTGCGAGCAGGTGCAGCTGGAGTGCCCTGAGTGGCCCCAGGCTTCCCACACCTGGCACACGGGCTGCTGTACCGGCACCTGCGCAACGGAGCCATTCATGGGCAAGGAACTGCTCCCTTGCCTCCCTGTTTGCCAGACTCAGGCCAAGTAGAAGAAGAAACAAGCTTGAGATTGGAATTATATCCTTTCCCTGTTTTCTAAAAAGTTTATGGCTTTGGAGAGGAAGAGGCTTTACAGCAAAACCTTCTATAATTTGTGACTTGTTTGAAGGCAGAAAGGGAGGTTTTAAATCACAGAATAATCTCATTATTATCACAAAGAGACTGTTGCAAGTCTTCTATTAAAAATGCTGAAGTCCTTTATTTAAAAAAAAAACAACGCCCCCAACACCCAACAGCAACTCTGTCACCAAAACTTCTTTCCCAACCCTGATAATGTGTTTTGAAACACTGAACAAGGAAAGCAATTCATTTCAGGCTGCAGTGTGTGTGTAAGCCCTCATTGTAGCCTACATTTGCAAGCTATTGGTTGTTCTCCATTTACAGCATTGAGTTTCACAACAGGTAGATTAATTTATAGAAGTACGCACTTTGATAAGCCACAATGCAAGCTGTTTTGACTCAGCTCCTCTGGCAGTAATTTAAATCTCTAATTTGAACAAACACTCAGAGGTCTTATGGCCTAGTTCTAGTCTGTAGTTCTAGTCTCTACATGCATATTGCTACTTCTATTTCTAACTACTAAGTTAACCTCAACAGCAAGATAAAGTTTATTACAAATAAAAGTATTCCACAGTACAGCATTTTCTCAAAGCCTTCAAATTCCCTGTTTTCTAAACTCTCCCTACATTTGATGCCTTTCTTACTATCATAGCTGTCAGAATCCTCTGCTGCTGGTATCTACGCTTGCCATCACTAAAGCTGCAAAATAGCAAGATCACCTTCCCCCTTTTGCCAGCTATTGCTGATATCCAAGATTTGCATTACCCTTCTTAATCACAGTACTTGCAAACTCACACTGAGTTGCGCTCTGGACTGTCTTGCAGGAACATCCCTCGGTCCTGGGCCTGAAATCCTTGTTCTTAAGTGCATGTTTTACTTTCTTTTTCTTTTTATTCCCATAGTACTAGAAATTGTAGCGCTCATATGCCTTAGACAGGATCCACACATCTTTATACTGAATACTATGTAAACTCCAGATTGAACCTACTATTTTCTACGAGCCCTTCTTAGGTATCTTTAAGAAGCACAAGTTAAGTTGATGAGTGATCCTTTGCATGTCTACTGTAATTTGTGCATCAATAGTTTGCTAGATAGGATTTCTAATTTCTTGTAGATTAATTTTKCTGGGAAGGCAAGAAAAAATAATTTTTGTTGCTTACGTATAAGCACCTGCCTTATGCATTTTCCTAATGGGCGTACAAAATATCAAGGGCATCGAAACACCTTGGAATTCCTGCCCAAACTATTTTCAAAAAATAAATTGACCATGATGTTCAGGGCAAAAAAAACAAATGAACAAAACCTCCAAAACAACTCAAATTCATTTCTGAGTCTCAAGAAATTTTCACTTTCATTTTTTTCAACTTTTCTTTGAAAAATATACCCTGAAATGGGATGCAATTTATGACATTTTGGCTGTACAAGGAAAGTCATAGGTGGAGATCAGTGTTCAACAGTCAATTTTTGCTCTATCTGCTACTGTATAATATGATATTAATTAATTTAAACTGAGTGCACCAAAGATTAACTGAAGCAGTAATAAGCAGGCAGAGGATATTTCCTGGAAATTAATAAGTGACTGAGAGAAGCTGATACCCTTGGGATTAACCTTAGTAATTTATTAACAGTTAGGAAATATTCTGCATGCTGTGTTTTTGTGCTTTGTAAGTTTTAAAATAAAAAGCTCTATACACTTGTACAGGTATTTTATAACTAATAACAGTTGTGATCAACACACATCATACAGAATGTTTCTAAATATTACTTATATTTAAAACAATGTGTTTTTTTATATTGCCTTAGCATTAAGTTCAGCAAATATTTCTCAGTATAATCAATTTCTTCTAATCAGTGAAAAACTCATTTAATACCCCAGGAGAACTCTCTTGTCCCGGTGGCACTATACCTAGCATTCTTTCAAGAACCTTCAGAATCTCGAGGAGGCCTGACAGTTATCTGTGAGACTAAAAAACCTTCAAGGTTTAAAAAAAAAACACATGGATTTTGATCCTACTTGTATTTTTGATAAGTCGCCTAATCATTGTTTTACATAGCAATGAACAGGTGTCTGTCACCAGAAAAAGAAGTCACTCTTAGCTGGCTTTAAAGATATTTGTTCTGCATGATAAACTTAGGGCTGCTCAAATCAATGCATGCTATTATCTTCTTTAAGCAGGTACTACTAACGCAGTCCCAAGGTCCTGACCACACAAACTGGGAGGGAATCCTTGCTCCCATTAAAGTCAATAGGAGTTTTAGCAGCCAAGTTCCACAAGATCACCATTTAATTCTGGGTGTCAGTGCTAGTTCCATGGTATCAAACTTTCATATTTCATCCATTTYTTTGATTATCTATTCTGTGTAAAGTGCAGAGGAACAGCTTTGCAAGTCTCAGATTTCTGTGTGCTTAATAAACAACAGTTCAGGCATGTTTAGGCCAGCCGCCTCTGGAGTAACAGACCTTGAGAAATGGAGAACACTGCAAAGCTTCACAAAAAGGTATTTGGGTATGTTGGGCRCATCACATGTTCCCAGCAAGATGATCACAATCCTTTCTTTTCAGCAAGTTTATATTCCCTAGATTATTTTCCTAGGAATAAGAGGTCATTTTTAAATAAAAGAGTCTAAAAGTAAATGACCACAGCAAGAAACACATTTCCAACTTTTGAAAGGAAGTAGAGTTGGAACAGCAGTCATTTTTTACATACAAAGATGCAAATCAAATGAAGGGAAGAGAGGCAGACACTTACAGTGACAGAGATAGCACTTCTGCCATTCTCGTCTGTCCAAGTCAGCTTCCCTGACACTTAGGAAGAGCTTCAAACTATATTAGTATGGGTGTATACATATTATCCTTGCTGCTTAAGTTTTAGCCCATACAGCTTCTGCAGTCGAACATGGTAGAGCACTGTTGCTGGCTGTGCTTAGAAAGCCTATGGCATGTAAGAAAAGGAATTCAGGTTGCAGAGTCAAAACACAGAGATAAGCCTCATTCAGGAAAAAAGATTTAGTCGCAGCATGATCGAACAAGTTATTTTACAGTTTACTAATTTTTAATGTTTGCAGGCATCCACTAGATTAACATAAACTCCAAACCTTGCCCTGATCTCAGCTAGACTGGTTTCTTATTGTTTCTGTTGAATACAGTTCTGTTGTTGAAGTGAAATGATCTTTTCACAAAATCACAGTTGGCTACACCTTTGAGGGCATCAAAGACAAATTTCTGCACCAAGTCTCAGCCTACTGGCACATGCCCTAGCGATCCCCTGCACCCCCATGCTCTTCCAGCACACTCTTCCTAGATCTGCTCTCAAAGTCCTCTCAGGCTGCTCCTGTGACTTTCCCCAGAACTACACAGGTCACTGCATCACCTCCTTAAACTCCCCTGTAATCCATATTTAGGGAGAAGTTTTAGGCTTAGGAATCCTAAACAGTTTAGCTTTTTCCCCCTACTAATCTGAATTCTTGCAACTTTGTTCCCCCCAAATTTCCTTCCCTTTTACAAGACCTAGGTCCTAAGGACCTGGGTGCTTATTGACTGACGTATTCTCACGCATTTAGAACCAACAATGGTACTCGATTCTCTGATGGGGAAGGTGAGCCAGAGCAAGCACAGGTGCAGCTCAGCTGCAGTGCCCTCCCAGGGCAAATGCACCCTGTGATACTCCCATCAGTCTAGAAAAAACAGACTCAAATTCCCACAAGTTGTTTTTTTTCTCATTAGCTGCAAAGTAAGAAAGGATACCAAAATTACCCCCCCCCCAAAAAAAAATCAGTATTTGCTCATTAATCAAATTTTTTGAAGACAGTTTATGGGGTTTGATTGTCTTTACCTATAAGAAAAACATATTTAAGTTTAGACCCAGCTCCTGTATACTGTACATGCTTTGAGAGTGAAGTTGGCCTTTGGATGAAAACTGATACCAATACATAGCAACAATAAAATGCAATAGTGTTCATGTGTAGACTAAAAATACCATATCAAGAGGAAAAACAAATGGGCAAGCCAAAAAAAACGGACAGGTTCTGGAATTTGACTTGTACATTAGATCAATGTGATCAATGTGACTTATAAGTTTGGAGGTATAATAATGTGACATAAAGCTGTTCTGCTGCAAGAACAATATTGGTTATAAAGAAAGATTTATCTGTTCCCATCATCGGAGAATGGCTGCTCCTCTTTTTTGAATGTATGTAAATGAACTAATTTTTCCATTAATTTTTAGTTTTGATAAATGATAATTCATTGTTACACTAGTTAATGCCATACTTCCAAAAGAGAAGAGGAAAAACTTGTAGGGAAATGTATAGAGTTTGTCTGTCTGTGTTCACAAGTGCAGACCCTCTCCCTCAAAAGAAAAACAGAAGCCCCCTTCCTTTTCTATTTTCTCATACAAAACATTCAAAAAGCTGAGACATGTAACTGATCCCACTGTCTGCTCTATAATCTCTTACATGTGGGCAATGACAATGCTTTGCTTTAAATCAGCCTGATTTAGAAGGATCGGGGAGATATACACACGTAGGGAGAACCAGCAGACAGATTCAGCTAACATTACTAGTTAATTATAATACTCTATTGGCAATGACACTTAAAAGCATTTGATTAATCTTGTTGTCCTTGACAGGCCTTCTTTATGGAAGCAATACATAATCTCCTGTTTTCAAAGACTTCCTGGATGTCTGACTACTTCAGCTTCACAGTTGACTTACTTTGTTATATCTTTAATGTATGGTTTCAGCAAATCCTACTTGTGTCTAATCACTACTTCTCAGACAGCCAATGGATCCAATTACTCAACTTGAAAATTTCTGCAAAGAGGGGGGAAAAAAAAATCAAACTCCTTTCCTCCCTTCTCAAGTCCTGCCATTCATCTGTCTTCTGGCTTTAAAACAAGACTATAAACTACAGTCATGGTACTCAGAAAAAAATATACAGTGCTTAACTACAGCAGAGGAACAAATATCAAGTTACTTCATATTTAAACAACAATTCAATATAAAGCATAATGGCATTTGGTTTGGTTGCCTTGAAAACCTGTCTTCACAGCTAGTGAAAGGGATAAGTAAAGCAAAGCTCATTCACCCACCAATTTAAGTAAAACTTTGGAGCTTTAGTAGAATAGGTCATATTCACTTTTCCTGCATCCTGCCTATTAGCTGGATATAGGGATATAGACATATAGCTAGTCTGCATGTACACATAAGGCAGAGACACCAGGGCAGGCCTGTTCCCGTGGTCTCTGGAAACAGCAGATGGAGATAAGCAGCGCTGGCTGCCTGAGGACAAAGTCTCATTTCACTCCCAGTGGAGTACCGTAGCCCACACAGGCCATGCTCTCCCACTGTCCAGGAGAGACTTCTTTCTCTCAGTACTATCCGGCTGACTTAGCTCTGCTTATCTGCACTCTCAAAAATTTCTTCTGAAGAGCTGATGGCATAAAGAACTGTTTATATAAAATAGAACTGGCAAAGCCTGCTCAAAGCAGCCTTCCTTTTGAAACTATGGAAGAAAGATTTTTCCTGCTTCTCAGACAAATAAAAGCAATTTAGGAAACAAAATGGTATGAGTTCTACTACTACTGACTGCAAAACATGGGGCAGAAAAGGGCTAGTGCAGGTAGCAAAGACTATCTTTGAAATTCTAGCCTCTCCCTCTTGAGAAAACGTCTCCAAATGCAGAATGAAAGTATTAGTATTTTAGTTATTTTAATTTTTGTTATCAATATCCTTTTTGCTTGAATATGGCATAATGAAACACTTTCCTGAATTATGTGGGCCAGTCCCATTTCTACAAAATCAAAACCATCAAGACAGGATCTTGGATGTAAGCCATCCTCTGTGCAAATTCTTGCAATATCACTATGTGGCCTCCTTATATTTAAATTCATTTGTAGAATAGCTCTTCAACCTCTGGAGCACTCCAGATGTAACATTATTCAAAGACGCATTGTAAGCTACTTGCAGATCTTTAAAATAATATCACAGACGCGTTTTCAAAATACACAAAAGGCAGGAAATTGAGAGTGAAGCCTGAAATATCAGTCCTACATTTCCTCCTCCTGTCTGTGCCTAAGCATGACAGCACACTCAAGTGCAGACATACACCTGCAATACACAGGTGCAATGAGATAAATTAAGGATGGATTTTCAGTCCTAATCCTAATTTCCTGGCTTTTAGCAATTTAAGACAGACCTCTAACCCTGCTTTTCCTCATAGTCCTTCATGGTAATAATATTGTCATATGGTACATAGAAGAAAGAAAGAAATTGCTCTGAAAATTGATGGAAGATTTTACTCCAGCTCATTGATGAGATTACCAGGGATTGAGCTGCCCATTTACTAGGCAGCTGGCTGGTCAGAAAGCACTTCTGTGACATATTGATCATCCTTTTAAAGAAAGGCCTTTAATGAGATTCACAGAAGAATTTCATTCACAAAACAGGGCTCCTTCAGACAGTCTTTCATCTATTATATGCCTGCATACTGCACTGCATGCATGAAAAAGTGGCCGATATATTCAAAATCAAAGACAAATGGTTCTCAAGAAAATGCTGAAATTATGTTTCCCCTATATATGTATCACAGGATTCAAAGCATTCACTTTGCTGGAACTGAAGGAGGAAACAGAACCAAAGCTTTTCTCAGCGCTCTCTTGTTCTCTGTGTGCTTACACCATCAGCAGAAGTACTCATTTTAGCGCTTGAATCCCACGTCCTCAAAGGCTCGTAATTTCTTTTCTGGCCTTTAAAGGAAGAGGGGGGAAAATATAAATAAATAAGCCTAAAACCCAACTATAAAATGTTTTATTTATTTAGGGCAAGGAAAAAAAGTAGGACTTATGTAATTCAGTTCCTTTGAAGAGTCAGGACAGAATTCTTCTTGCCAAACCATTCCTCATGGCTTTTTCCTATCCTTGATTGCTAGTCAACCCAGACAGGGCTATCTGCTTTGGGAAACTGTGTCACTGTAATATCCAGAGTCAGACAAGTCTTTAAAAAGTAGTATACAAAGATAGTAGGATGCATACATCAGCTTCGTTGCCAAGTTTAAATTCCTGCCAAGATGGGGAACATAAGCCAAACTTCTTCCCTTTCTGCTGACTTCCTCCCTGAGCGCGCACGCGCACACACACACAGTTTCCTCTTTTGTTATGGGTCATCAGTAGCTTGCAAGGTCTGCCCAGCCAACAGATAAGAGGATCAATTTTTGTGGTGAGGAAATGGAAGCGCTGGTGCAGAAAATCAGTAACCCACACAGTAATTTAATAAGAAAATTATTGACAGGGAGCCTTATTATCAAAGCAGAGCAAAGCCAAGTACAGTCCTAATAGTACTCAAAAGGGAGAAACTCATGTACACATGTTCTCCCACAGTTATAGCAATTTGCAAAAAGATAAACCTCTAAAGGTTTCCTGGCAAACCTGCCTTTTGTTTCAGGAGCTTTAAGAGTTAGCATGGAGATGGAACCTGCCAACCCAAGGGTTGGTATAAATATTTGTTAGTTTGAATTGCTTATTACTGAAGAGTGAGAAAGAAATCAGTGTGCTGCAGGTACATTGGTTTCTCTCTCCCACAAGCCTAAGATGTCCTGAAGGCCTTTGACACTTCAGCATTGTCCCAGAGAATTTTCACCCGTGCTTTACAAGCATGATGATTTGGAATGACTAATAAAACAAAATTCTGAAAAGAGAGAAAACAAATAAAATAAAAGTTTCTGTGAACTCCCACCACAACAACTGCAGAAACACCAGCAGGTTAAAATTGTCTCCAGCTGGAGGCTGGATTGTTTGCTGTAGGTTGTTTTGACACCTCACAGCTGCCAGCAATACCCTAGAAGGGCTCCACATAAGGGAAGAAGAGAGGATTAAATTTAAACCCTGTGGACAAGGACATTTACACTAAGACACAAAAGACCACATTTTGCTGCACAGAGAACACCTTTTGCTTTTTATGTAGCAACTCCATATATTTCAGTTCTAGAAAGAAAAAAAAAGCTGTTCAGTAGAAAGCCGTGTGGAACTAAAGCTCACTGCCTACTTTCAGATCTCTTGCCCTGTGATTAGCATAAGAGATGTTCAAATGTCTTCCTGTGAGTATCTGAAGTGTCTGGATTAATAAATGACAGATACACACTGGCAAAGATCATAGTAAAGTGTCAGCTGAAGTCTGAGATAAATATTCCTTGACTACATGATTTTTTAAAGATTCTTGGGTTTTGACTGTCAAAAGCCTGGATTTCTAGAAGGAATATGTTCACTTCAGCTAAAGCTTTGGTGCTTTAGTAAAAAGAGCTTCATTCTTTCAAAATAGAAATATATGGGAGACATGTTGGCATGTTTGGGATCAAAACACAAGTCTGGTAATTTAAACAAACTAAAAACAACAAAAAAAGCTACCAGTGTTGCCAGACACAATTCTACAATTGCATACAAGCATTTCTTGGAGGGTGGAGAGACAGAATAATATATTTTTCCAACAATTCAGTATTCTGCGTAAGAGAGTGCAGCAATGAGTAAGGATTAGTATTCATTCTGAGCAAAACTGCGGCTTTGATAATCTACAATCAGCCAACATTTCTTTTTGTTCCTGAACATTAATTGGGTCACCAAATATTTACTTTCTTGGAGCCATTCCTGTGTTATGCAGGAAAAGTTTTGTTCAGTATACAAAAAATCTTAGAAATTACCTTGACAGAGAGAGAGAGGGAGAGAGAGAGAACAAGCTCACTTTAAAACTGTGTATTCCAATCAGGGAAGATTCAAAATGTCAATCAATTTAAGTGCTATCCAAGAAATATGACATTGAATGAAATGTGATCCAGAGACAAATGTGAACACTTAAATCAGAATCTTTGATGACATTTTTACAACCAAGCAATAAAATTCAGGCCCACCAACACAGAACAAAGTCAGGTGTGAAATCAACCTAAAGAGTTTTTGCAAGTGCCAAATCCCAGAACAATGTATCAGCACAAAAAATATTTCATAAAGCTTTAGACTGCAATTAAAACTACACAAGCTAACAAAGTTTTCCTCATCTGAGACTTATTTAATGCCTTGCTGAGGTTTTTCATAAAATATGCACACTAAGGCCGATCTGTAATGAATGTAGTAAAACATATTTAAGAATATTTATACGAAAAGTCATTTTCATTTGTTTATAGCTTTGCCAAATTTTCATTTTAGGTTAAAATTCAATAAGTCTGATTTGGTTGCGGGACAATTTGCAAATGATGTTTTACAACCTGCACTGTGAGTCCATCAGAACGAGGTCCCACTCAGAAGGTACTCTTGCTGTTCGGATGAAACACAGTTGCACAACGTGTTCCGATTAAACAGTTGTCACTCACGATATGCAGGATACCTGGATCCAGAAGAAGATATTTACCCAGTGAAGGCCAAAACTCAGAACAAGCCTGACATTCCCAGTCATTCATTTTGAATGAAAATAGCAGGTTTTCTTAATCCTTTATTTGTAACCACTTTCTCTTCTCTTGTCCCTCCCTTTCTCTTCCAATCAAGCAAATCTTTTCAACAGTGCAAATATAGAGAACAGGGGAAAAGATGAGCAACAGTTTTGGGACAACAGAAGAAAACTACATTTTGAATTACTACAATCTTATCAGCTCAGGTAGTTGTGTATTCAGCTTCACATCCTCAGAATTAATTGTGGTCCTCCCACAGCAGTAATTTACTTCATAGGTAGATATAGCTGTGAAAAGGGGAATAGCTCTTCAGCTGTTATAAATCCATGTAGCTCTTATACTATGAAATATTTCCCCTAAATATCATATGTGTTCAAGTAACAACAGGACATCAGTTACTTCAGACTTGTGTTTGAAAAATTCAAACAGGAAAACTAGAAAGGAAACAARATGTTTCCTCTGTGCGCACACCTCAGCCAAACTCAGAAAAAATTTTGATCCCTTGGATAAAATTAAATGCAAATTCTTACAGTTATTTCTTGTGAAACTAAGAGCAATAAAAGGTTTTGCATAGCAGAAACTTGGCCACCTTGGCCCAGAACTCCACAACTGACTGATGAGACTCCCCTGCCTCCCAAACAGTCAGTTTATCCATTATCAGACAATTCAAAACACTTCTGAATTTTAAAGCATATGTCTTTTTTTCTTTATTCGCCCTCACCCTTTGGGAGTCTTGAACTAAGGATGACACATTTGCATGAAGGATTAACAGTGTACTACTGTCTCTAAATCTCATTTTCCCACAGCAGATTTACAGTTTCTGGTGAGTGATTGTTAGTGACCATAATCTCAAGGGATTAGTTWGGCATTCGGTTCTCTTTCAGATTTACCTGAATCACTATTCCAAAAGGGTAGGTGGGGATCTGAAGTTGTCCGCCTTTAGCCTCTTGCTGTTTCAAGACACAGCACCTGGTCCCTTGATGCCTTGGGGAAAATGTTTCATATCTATTTTCTCACTTTAAAGCATTTTACTTCTTTTGCATTCCTGCCTCTCCCATCTCATGATGTAGGTTTAACTAATTTTCCTTTCTCACAACTGAAGCTGTTACAAGTTCTGCTTGAAATCACTGTCATACTTCATCACCCTTTCCTCCAACACTTTGGACCTATATCACTGTGGCCAAGGAGACAAACTTTCTCTTCCTTCACAGTGTATTTTCTCAGGTAGCTTTCAGGGAGTGTACCAACAGCCTGCCTTTCAACAGCCTTTTTTTTTAAGATTAGTTTTTGGAGGATGAGCTTCTGACTAGTCGTGATTAATGGGTATCATCTATACATGACAAATTTTCTAAGCTGGAAAGCATCCAAGCCTCATACACTACAAAAACTGAAGTATGCATTTTACAGCATACTCAGCAGTTTAAGTACTCTAACTGAATAAAAGCCCTAAGCACCAAGGAGTCAACCCACTTGCATAAGTATGTTTTACCTTATGATTACAAAGAATGTCATTATTTAAAAAGAACATACTAGCTCTTTGTTCGTTCATTTTATCTTGAGACAGTAGATGGCAGATTCATTTTTTTTTATGTGCCAAGAATAAACTCATCGTTTTATTTACATTTTCCCAAAAGTTAATGCTTCTCATTTATCATTATAAAAAACATCATGAGATCTAAACAACAATGTTCTGCAGTGCTACATCAAAACAAGATGAATGGGCTCTTGCCATTTCAGTTTAGAGACTGTGGGACCTGGAGGATATTCTCATGACTTTTTGTGATGAACAATTTTTAATTTATTAAACATGCACACAGTTCCCCTTACTTATTTCCAGGTTATACTGCTTACTTCAGATTTGTTTGTAAGGAGCAAAAAACTATCATACACTGTATGCCTCCATGTTAGAGTGATAGAACTGTTACACTGCTTACACCACATTAAAAAAAAAAACTATTTAAAAAGCTGCTTTGATAGTGCATCATAGTAAATAAGATATTCTTCACTATAAAGTGAAGTTATTTAGGCTGAAGTGTTTGTAAAATATTGAGCAGAAGAGCAGAAAAATTTTGCAATCTAAAACTACATGGTTTAAAACAATTGAAAATAATATTGTAACTGTTGAGCAGCCATCTGGTGAGATTTTGTTATGCAGACTAAGACAGACTTAGACTTGGACTCTGACCACCTGTCTATAGACTGATCCCCGGTACTTCTTTATGCAAATATTTGTTAACAGAAAATTATGAAATAATCCGTTCATAGCAAAACATGTTTCTAGGTAAAAGCAAACATCTCCTTCCAAGCAAAAACAAGCAAACAAAAATAGAACAAAGCATTTTCTTTGCCTTAAAAACCTTGCTGAATTTTACCTGCAAAATCTCAAGTACACTGAACTTTCACAAAGAATGAGAAATTAAAGTCTTACAGAGTCAAAGCATTTTTTTTCAGCTGACTCTGTACACAGGAACCAGAGAGTCATCTGGCTGAGGAAATTTTGATCACTTTTCTGTGATTAAACTTAGTAYAAGAGATGTCCAGATGTCCTATTTAGCAGCAGGACAAGATATTCCTTAGATAAGAAAGAGATCTTCCCGATGTTAGCATATTGTCTAAGATTTGCAATGGTATGGCCTCCCTGGCTTTCACCAAATTATGCTGGTGTTAATTAGAAGTGAGTGAGATCAGCATCAGTCTCTGTCCTCCGAGGCAAACTTCATGGGGCCTCTCGCTTGCCTTCCAGCCACATAACGATGCAGGCTTAGGCTTGCAGAGGAACAGTACGTTTCAATACCACTACCACCTGGACATCTCGCCAAGCTCTGGATATTCCTTAAACTTCCTCGGAGTTCACATATTTTTAAGTGAAGCACAAGTGTTTTATCAGATATTTAGTTAGGGTCATACACGAAAGCTTGCTTTATGTAACTGACCCCAGGAAATCTTTGTGACCGTTTCACTATTACATTTTATTGTTTTCAATGTATCTCCTTTTAACTCACAAACTCTTTTTGACAGCTTGCATGGAGACAGCGGGACTTTATCATAATGGAAACAAAAATTTAAAAATCACACAGATCTTTTTCACCAAACTTCAAAAAATAACAAGAAATGCCTGCTTGTTGAAGCCTTCTCCAGTATAGGCTTTTATATTCTGTCTTAGCCTCAAGGAATTCACAGATCATACTCCACTCTGTCACAACTGACATTCTCCCTGTGCAATGCACACACATTCCCATACTTCTGAGCACCAGCCACTGCTTCCTATGCAGTTAAATTATCATCAGAAGGCTTCTACTAACTTACCACTGGGAGAAGGATCTACTTATTCTGTTGCTAATTCTGCTACTGGGCCAGGTCTTAGAAATAGTCAGCTTTTCAAAGGCAGTCATTGGTTGCCTAACTCTGTTCTGATGGAAGGCAGTAATAAAACTCTCAGACCTAACTGTGCTTCTACTTCAATCAAGGAGTTTTCTCAATAATCACAGTAGCAGTAAACAGCAGTGCCAACAGCACTAGAAGTATGAGTTGCCTGAATTTTACCTGCAAAATCTCAAGTACACTGAACTTTATGAAAATTCTCCACAGTGAAATAAAAGAATTCTGAATTACAAAATACACAAAGATAGCTCAAATATCTACGAATTTAGGGGGCAAGACCTTGACCATACTGAAGTCATCTGAATTAGTAAAATCTTAGTCAGAATCTTCTCAACATAGAGCCTCCTCTCTATTAATAACAAAACCCCTTTTATTGGGGTACTCACACAGAAGATTCAGATTCACCTTCTTTTCTGTATCTCCCCACATCTTTGGTAAGCACTGCAGCCATCAGACAACAGAGTTACCCTCTTGCTCTGATAAGAAGTTTATGGACTTGACAAATTAGAACAACTCTCCTAAGACAATTGTGAGCAGTCTCCTGGGAATGGTGGATGTCCTGCAAGGTGGGAGAATGGTGAAGCAGGAATTGTTATTTTCCACATTTCAAATGAGTCCCCCCAACCACTGGGCTAACAAGAATTGAGAGATGAGTACAGTCCTCATGTACCTCTCCCTCCCTTTCTTCTTCCTTACCTTCCTCAGACTCCCTCTAAGTATAAGTTACAAATACTCTTTGCATTTCTTTGTGCCACAGCACTGGTCCTTTCCATGCTTTGCTAAGACAGTTGCACAGGATTTACACACTCACTTCCTATAATCACAAAAGGAGCGTTATTACAGCGTTTTCATACAAGAACTTGGTATTAAGAGGATAGCAATAGCTTGGCAAAAGTATTAATCGGGCAAAAGCATTGTTTCCAGTCCAAACCTCCCAACTCCTTTCTTCTAACTTTTTCATCATGACCTAGTGACCTTTGACTATACTGGGTCCAAAGGTCAAGAAGCCTATGGAAAAGTAGTAGTTAGCTACTTCTGCAGCATGGTGTCTTAAGTGTGAAAGAAGACTGAAGTATTCATTGAAGGGATTTCTGTAAACAACAATTAAAGAGATTTTTTTCAACACTTTTTAAAGGGAGAGAAGCTGATTTTAGTACTTCTTTTTTCAATAACTCATCTTTTCTCTTTTTTAAATAAAATGAAATTACACCTAATTTAGTGATCATGCTACCGTTCTGGAGCAAACAAGACAGAAAAGCACACACTATAAATACAAGAAATAAAGAATACAACAAAAATAACAACAACAAAATAACAACATTAGATTCCTGATATTCCATAGTGTAACAAGCAGTCAGTGCCTCATTTCTCAAATCAGACAGCTGATTTTGGGAGGGGAGAATTCAAGGGAGAAAAGAGAACAGCAGGCTTAAGTATTGAAAACAAAGCAAGAGAACAGTTTCATTATCCAAACCCTTCTTTTTTTAATCTTGCTATTAGCCCTATTGTCTAATGAGCCCTAGTACAAAAAACTGTTTGGGTATAATACAAATTTTTATGGATTGTACTCAGTAGTCCATTTAAATTATACTAGTTAAGTTTTAAGAAAAAGGAATCTTATGAATTCTCTCTGAAGAAAGCAAATAACTTTTTAAGGTGACCTTAAATAGCTTTCTTTCTAAAAGAATAAATTTCTTTTTATTTAGGTAAACCCTTCACTGGTGTGGCAAGTGGCCCATCTTCTTTAAGTAAATAAAGATGCTTTGAATTTATTTGAAATCTTAGATAAGCCAGGGCTCCTGTTTGATTGAAATACTGAAATGGTTAATGGCTTGATTAGCATTTTATTACTGCTCTTCCACATTATCTGAACAATAGAAATGGGTCTGATAGGACTGTTACTTAGGAGCTATTTTTGCCAGAGAGATACACTCAGGAAAGCAACCTTGAAGTTAAAGTTATAAATTAGCGTATTTTATAGCAAGTTAATTAATATGAAAAGGAGTTTCTTGGCCATCAGGAGCTAATGAGGTTAAAATCTATAAGTAAGCCAAATACCTTTAAACCATTCAGGCATTAAGTGCCAGCAAATTCTTTCACTGAAAGTCTGTATTCCTGTGTAAATGGCAATGTTTGTTCATTTCTACTGCTTTCCATGCAACTAATTACATCTCATCAACCTTTTCATAGAAGTTTTTTATTAACCAGGGCGGGAGGAAAATCTCATTTAAACCTTAACTACATTCAATGGATCACTACCAAGATTCCATTATAGTTAGTATCTTCTATTACTTGTATATTTGCTACATCAAATTCTTAAGAAGACTTAGGATTCATTCCCTGCCACTCCCCTGCTTTTCAGTCATACTAGATATTTAATATAACTTAGGAAGAACTTTCAGATAATTTTGATTAAAAGGTATTGCACCAATACAAGACATTGTTTGTGCATCTCTAACATTTCTCTGTGGCTGAATCTACAGTGTTTTCTGACTGAAGGGTCTGGAAGATAACTGCTTGCAACCAAATAAGCTGTATTCTCTGGAGTGTAAAATCTCTTTTAGCCAGACAGATGTTAAGATTTCTGTGCAAGTCCAAGATGTTTTTAGTAGTATTTTGCTGTAGTCATGATGGTTTAACAATATTGGCAGTATTTATAGACAGCTGGAAAAATCAGGTAAGTTCCCAGTAGTATGCACACTTTTTCAGTGATCCCTTGCATGCCCAAAGCTTTCTAATTTTCCTTAATTTCAGTTGGCCTGCTTGGAGATGTTATCTACCTGTGAATTTGGTCCTGACAGGCATCTTTGGCATTCTGCCTTCTGGACCATCCTCTTGGTCATGTCTTACTGATGCCTTCTGTCCACGGCTGGCTCCACACCATGTTTCCCCAAACTGGGGCAAACTTTCTTCTTGATTAAAACTGTTGGCACACAGCAGATCTCCATGACTCTGCAAGCATGGCTGAACAGCAGCACCATGACGACCTTCTCTTGCTGTCATGGACCACATCCTTCCTCTTGGTTCCCCAGGACCAGCACCTCCTCCCAGACCCTGGAGATAGGTTGCTAACGGCAAATTTGGGTTTGGGTTTTGTCTTCTGATTTGCCATATAATTTCTGGAAATGATACTTGGGAAAGATGGTAAGGCTAAGAATGACTTTTTYGTACCAGCAGTTTGGCAATGCCACTATTCTGATATTAATTCTAGGCACATCATACTCTGAAGTGATATTTTCCTTGAGGCAATATTATGCCTCAGTTATTGCCCCATGAAATGCCAGTAGTGTTGTAACACCTGAACTAATGGCTTAAAACAAATTCACTGGTTAAGATATTTCTCACTCTGCAAAACAGAGAAAATGGGGTTTTATCTGAGCTGACCTCTCTAATCATGTGAGACATTCTCAGGCAATTAGGGACACAGAATAAATACTGTTAGGCATACACCATTGCATGTATCCTAACACACATCTTCTCAGGATAATACTTCACTGGGAGTCAGATAGAGTTAAAGGTGACCTCTTCAAAGCTTTCTGAGAAACTTGTGAATTAAAATAGAGGATTGACAATGGCTTGTTTGCTAATGCTGGTCAAATTTGAGTCAGGCCAACTTTGCTGGTATCAAAAGCACTACCTTCAATCCAAATATTTTATGCTGCTTTAGTGAAGATATGAAATTTCCTTGGTAAGAAAATCTGCTTTGTAAGGTAATTTGCTTTGTCTTCCATTTTGCTCCACATAATGGTTAATATTTGGAACAATTCTTGTCACAGCCTTTGTAATGAGAGGTCAGAAGAACAGCAAAGAGGGATAAACAAAGAGAATTCTAAAGAAGGTTAACAGCCCCAAAGATCACATTTCAAGGAGTTAATTAACCATGTTCTTGTTGGAATAATGGAATAAAAAAGGATTTAGTTCTCCTGATATTTGACCATTTACAGTATATCTTGCAGAGAGTGTACTTGTTTGTTGTTGCTGTTTATTGCCAAACTACTGAAACTACCAGAAAAGCAACTATAAAACAGCCTTAGGCTGTGCTCTCTGCTTCAGAAAACAGCTGTACATTGTTTTAGCAGATTCTCAGAACTTTCGGGGAGTGTTGTTTATTGTCCACTCAAAATTGCGTATTCCTGTATATCAAGAAATGTAGATTATTTTAGTGATACTTAAAACACTAAAATATTTCTTCTTTAGGTTTGACATTAATATCTTTTGTGGTGCCAGATTCTGCCACCTGCCTACAGTTGAACAGAAATGTGCAATACTATTAATATTTGCTAAAAGCTAGTTATGTTATATAGGTGCAAAATATATATATATATATGTTGAAGGGATCAACCAGTTATGACATTTCTCCATCTATATCTGTCAGTCAATTGATAGGACAAACAGCAACTGAGGGAAGTTGCTCCAATAATTTGCAGAGGGAGAAATTCCCATGAGTTCAAAAGCAGCTCTCTCAGCCATCAACTTTGACAGGTGACAGATTCTTCAGCTGGAGAATTTTCTACATTTGCCAGCTGGGTGAAGCTTTTCTGTCCCTTTCTAGAAGCCTTCACAGATTATTTCACCACTCGAAGAAACATCTTGCCATCCCACAGCATCTTAAAAACTGTTCTTCCTTATGCTCTGTGAGAGGCAGGGCTGACCCAAGCATAGAAAAGAAGGAGACAATTTCCATTGTTAAACTGAGGAATTTCCCAAACGCTTAAAGTGAAGAAATACCCCATTCTTTCTCAAAGAAAATTTCAGAACTGTTCAGGAAAACCTCATATTTTTTTTTTCTTCAATTTTTACTCCCAAAGTTGTCTCGTAAGTATTATACAGTATTTGGGAATATGAATTCTTTGTCACAGAAATTATAGTTATTGAAATGGCACTGGAAAACAGGCAATTTGGAAACAGACTCCTTGGATATCAAGTGAGAATACAGATGGATGAAAAGTAACAGTGTCCATGTGTAGTTTATATCAAACTTTAATTAGTTTAAGAGAAATATAGTTCACCTATATCTTGTAACTCAGCTGAATTTCTAACCTCTTCTATAGCAGTTTGATTCAAGGTCAAGTTGCCTTTAACAACTGAAGAACTGAACTGGATAATGATTCAGTCCTCTAGTTCATCGTTAGCAGTCAGCCTTCAATAAGATGCAATTGTAACAGTCCACTGTAGCATAATTTCTGAGAAAAAGCGCAATTACCACATTGTTATTTTTACTGAAATGCAAAACAGTGATGTAGGACAATTTAGAACTTCTTAAGTAGCATTAATATGACTGACTTGTCGCTCCAGGCTTTACTTTTTCTGCAGCCAAATGAGACAGGTCTGGTCATGCAAAAGTCTCTCCAGCTGTATTCCGATTGGTTTTATGTGTGGTTGCCATAGTAAGGTCAAGCCATTTGAACTTCTCTGGTAGGTTTTAAATTCATCTTGATGGAACTTAATGAGCAAGACTGAAAAATTAATCTTATTCATGTTTATATTGCAAATAACGCTGGACACTGAGTAGGTATTAGATATTATGGAGAAGTAAATAGGAGTAATGCACAATAGCAGTACAAAGACATTTTTTACTTCAGTGCAACCCGGGGGGGGCGGGGGGGGAAGAAGCTGTCTAGGTGAAGACTATCACAAATTCCCAGAAATTATTAGTAGTTTTGGTACAGCATGGCCACACCTGTTCTTTACCCAAGAAATCTTGTGCAAAAACTTTATCTAAATGTCATCTAAGTTATCTAAGTCTCTAATTAAAATTGTTGCATTTCACTCCTTTTTCCCCAGGAATCAATAGTCCTGGTTTATATACATTTTTAATGGCCCTATTATAGTATTTCTAGTAGAACCATCAAGCCATTATTTTTTCTAGCACATCTGCAATTCTCATTAACAGTATTAATTTATAGTAATCACAAAAGCAAAGAGCATCTTGTGACCATTTCCACTTTATACTCAGCTACTTTTATTAAATTGTCTCTGCCAGCTGATTGTGAATGCGTAGCTGAGTAGAACAAGTAAAGGAGCTACACCTAACTGAACATCCTCTCCCTTACATTTTTTTGGTCTAGTGCATGAAAAAGAAATAGATTGATTTTTTCAAATGAGTGGCTATGTATGACAATTTTGTGGTTTATATCATAAACTGGTTGGGGTCTTTTTTTTGTTTTGTTTTTAGAAAAGGGAGACCAGACCACTTTAAACATAGACTGTCTCTAGAACTAGAAATAACTATCTTCCAGTAAACAGGGAGCTAAGATACGCACTTTACTAGGACTGATAGTTTTACAATTAAAGCCACCACTACTCTCCCTGTACTAGCACACTTTCCTCATGCAAAACACTTCTGTAGAGTACATGACATGGAGGATGCATAAACTCTTCAGGCTTTTCATTGCCAGTCTAAGGAGTTCAGACCAGAAACTGAACTCTCCTAGTATAAGGAGAAGATAATGCTTTTGCATCATGGTCTCCTGACTGAAAGTGAGCTGATGTTATAATTTAATTTTGTCTTTTGCACAGTTCTCTCTTCCCAATCGTTAGGCCCATTAATGGAGGCATGCAGAGTGATGTATAAGGCTTTGTATTCAGCATATTCTACTATTCCATACGGAGAATTGTGGAAGTCTTCTACAGCCACTCAGACACTCATACAGATGCATTTACGGCAGCTGCTAATAGTGGTACCCAAATATTGTTTGCATTTTCTGGTCAAGAGAACAGTGCCACATCACCAGGCTAGTAAGATGATACCTGGTCAAAAACAGCAGTAGCTGAAAAGGCTTGCAAAGGTGTAAATACAGGAAATAGATTTTATCAGTTTTTTGGAGGGATGGCTGTGCCCTGTTTCATTTGGTAATCTGGCTGCTTTCCTAGACTGTTCTCTAAGGATCTTCAACATTGATCTATGTATGGTTCTTACTGTTAATGTGTTTCTCACAGCTCATTGCCACTAGCAATGTAATCTGATTCTTCAGGTTGTCTTGTTTTGGTTACTTGATGCTGTCTGAGCGGAGGGGAGAGCTTAATTTTAGGAGCACCTGATGCAATCTGCTACATCATGAATCACCAAGATAGTATCTTGGTTCACACAGTTGTGGAAAAGCAGCAACAAATACATAACACCACCCAAACTCCCAATAAACCCTCTTTCCAGTCACTTGTCTTTAAAACAAATGCTTCTTTCTAGATCCTTGCAATGGTGCATAGGAAGATGTACAATTAGTTTTTAGAACTTGCAAATCAGCAAAATTAATGCCCCTTGTGTAATGCCATTACTTTTTGCTCCATTCTGACTCCRCATCATTGCCCTGCCTCACATTCACAGAACATTAGGAACTTTGAGACTTGATCACTAGCCTGTCCTCCTCCCTTTTTCATGAGCCAGAATAAATTGCATCACACCTCTTGCTAGCACAATGTACTGGCCTAGAGACTGCCTCCTGGTGACCTGAGGTCCAGACAACATATGTAGATTGCAAGCTGATGCACTGTACTCATTGCAGGCACATCACGGATCGCTCACAATTTCCTTGGAAGTCAATAGGAGCTTATCTTCAAATGAACAGAGCAGTGGATTGGATGACTTAGCTTCAAGCAAGTAACTCACTTCAGTATTACTACCAGGGCCATAATATACAGGCTTCAGAACTTATTTCATGGATGTTTGCATTTGAAATGGGAATTTTGTAAATGCAAAGATGTCAATTTGCATATTGAAGGCTAGTCCCTGAAGGGATGACAGGAGGCTGAAGTGACCTTGTTAGCTTTGCCTGGGAAAGTATATGCTCCTTCTATATAATAAGTAAACTGTGTTGTGATTCACCCTTGTATCTCCTTTGGTGATATGTAGCCCGCTTCCAAAAGCCTCTTTGAAAAGACTGAAACTTTATAAACATTTATTTTGTGTAGTTTAGATTATTCTATTACTACCAATCCAGAGCAGCACTGCTTGTGACAATTTTGAGAGCAGGGGAAAGAAGGGCAAAAAAGGGAGATAAAAAATTCTACCTCTTTAACAGGTCTGTATAATCCCTTTCAAAATTGTATCCAAAGACAGAATCTAGCCATATGTCTTTAAAGATTGCCAAGCCTGGCAATGGCTTGACAGCTGTTCATTATTCAGTAAATGCAGCCTGCATGCAAGTAACTCAAGATGCCTTTCGCAGAAGCTGCATGACTGAGTGCTTAGCTGATTGAGAATGTGAACTCATTTCAGAGTTGTTATAGCCACCTGACACAGTTCRAAGTGAAAAGTGTTCTTGAATGTTAGCAAAAAATTTTCCCCTRTGACAGAATAAAACTTTAAGAGCTATATGGAACCCAGCAAGGAAAAGAGGAATATAGCAGTCTGCATTGGGTCATTTTAAGTTAGGAAACCAGAAAACACAGAACTCAAGAATCAAGCCTATTATGACATGTTTCATTACTGCACAGATCAATAGACTTCTGTCTGTGCAAGTTTATCAAGTTACACAAGGAGCTGACATTTAGAAATCGGTTACTAAGCAGATTTCATGAGTAATTTGTTTGGTGTAATATGCTAGCCACTCTGTACTAAAGCTTGCATCCATGGTGAAGGAATGCTTAAAATTAGACGCAGCTGGCCCAAGCACTTTTATCTTTCAGAGCTTCAGAAGCAATATGCTTTTCTTAATGACTCACCTTATCTGCTTTATAATTGTGTTGCGCTTTTGTGACTAACAGCTTATTTTATGGTCTATTTAGACTTTCTGAGGCACAAGCTTATCACAATAGCAAGACCTATATTTCACATATGGTAACTGTTTTGTTTTGTTTTATCATGTCCTAATCATGACATCTTTAAAGTTCAAGAGTTAGGAAGTATAAAGTATAAACCTAATCCCAGAAAAAGTTTTGCATGATATATTAAAGGCAAGTTTCTCAGCCATAAAAATAGACAACCTTTAAAGATTGTTCTAAGTTCCTGCAATACCATTTACAGCCTATTTCTAGCCTTCTGATCTCCAGCTAGGAATACAGGGGGTCCAAGGGGATGGAAAAACATAACATTCCAAGTGTTTCTGTGATTCTTTTCTCTAAACTTTGAGACACAAGTTTTAAAAACTGGCAAAATAAGCAGCTGCAAACCTGCAAATACTTGATTACTTCTACACATTACTTTACTTCTACACATCCAACTCTGTATCAGTGGCAATTCAGAACTGTCTTGCTGGTTTCCTGTAGCTAAGCCATCTATCATCTCCAAAGCACTTTATAAGAATTCTCTTTTTTTTTTTTCCCCTCTCTCTCCAAAGTTCAAAAAATGCTCCGTCCCTATTGTCTGATAAGTTATTAGAAAACTGAGTGCCGCATGTTACCTCCTTCACTGGTTTCTTTTTCAATGTGTGCAAAATTTTCATCTGCTCTCAGTATGGGAGAAATTAAACTCTRTTAAAGAAAAACTTCTCCACACATCAAACACATGGCTGATAAATGATAAAACTGAAACAGAAGACAAAAACAACCAAAACAGCTAAGGAGGAAATATTATATATGGGAACAATTATTTTAAAAGCTCTTTTCTTCCTCTAAACCCAGTCTCACAGCACAAAGATTGGTATGGCAATAATTAAAAAAAAAAGTCTCTATAGTCAAATATAGTTCAGAATTATGCATACTAAAGCTATGGCAATAAGTATTTACTGCTATTAGCTTTCCGATTTACAGCTTAAGTAATTCCATTCTGAGCTGTAGAACACCATAAAGTCCTACAGCTTATCTCAAGGACCTGCTCTATTTGAAGCTTATACCACATATTCAGCTATAGGTATGTACACGTGGGCAAGAGGAAAAGGGTGAGGCAAAGGAGATTAAATTGAAGAAAATGCTTTGACAGTTCTTCAAACACATCTAAAGCTAAAGCATACATTTTTTGGAAATAAGTTCTATTGCATAGTACTCATGGAGATACTTATCTCCTAGTTGAGGAAGCCCAAGCAGCCCCAAGACAGTTGGCTTTTTGTGTTCTTTGCAAGGATGAAGAGTCTCCATATTTCCTTCTATAATCTCTTAAATAAGTTTACTTATTTATTAGTTAAACTCATTAAAATTAGTACTGTTCTCACCAGAACTATTTCTATATTCCTTATAATCCCCTTTATTTCTTTGGCAGCTTTTCCCATAGTAAAGCCCCCTCCCCCAACTCCACTCATTAACTGAGTATGGTAGTATTGTTACCCACCCAGAAAACTACATCAACCTGTCTTACCCTGGGAGAATTCAACTTGGCAAAGAAACAATCAGGTACAAAAAGATGAAGTATTTCTTTCAGGCTAACTACAGTCATTAAGCTAGTAGGAATTTTAATAGTTGGTTGTAATTTTAAAAGCATATTCTAGGCCTGTCTTAAGCTACTTTGCTGGTAAAAATAATCAAGTTCACTGCTTTAAAGTGCTTCAAAAATGGCAACTCCCTCTCCAGACCCCCACAGATTCCAGCACCTGCTCCAAAACTTTTTAACATATATGAAAATAATATAGGGAGATAAACATATTAAAAGATAGGCCAATTATATCATCTCACACAATTACATTAATCAAATGCATATATTTGCTTGGAGGAGCAGGAGCTAAACCAACAACATTCCATATCCTTATATGAAGCTTAGACTTCTTGTATGTAAGAACTTCTAGTAACTGTTGATTAAAAACAATGAACTAGAGAGAATTATTGATATAAGACTATACACACACACACAAAAATATATATACATACACACATAAATATATTATATGCATATACATCGCTAGAATTTCATCTGAAATGCTAATTTAAAATCTGGCTAGTACTGAATCAACAAAAAGGATTGTATTTTCGAAAGCAGATAATAGGTTGTAAATAAGTAGGCCTAATATTTATTTTGCAGTAGATTTCCATCTGTTTTTAAAGTGGTGCTGAGGGAATTGTCCTGCCATCATTATCGCTATACTTTTACCTTTTTATATCCTGTGAATAGGTGGACAGATTGCTCTGAAGTACACGACGGATGAAAGCTTAAGATGGAAACCTGAGCCAGCAATCATTCAGGAATGACAGACATTTCCTAGAGCTTCCCTCCAGTATGCCTCCTCTCCAGAAAATTTTGTAGGACAATGGTCTTACACAGTAAATCCTTTAAAAAACATAAAGAAAACAGAATACTGTCAGACAGAACCTCTAATATCACTTTCATGCAGGTATGTGATAGCCAGTTGTCATCTAATGGATTCAATATTCATGGTTACTCACAAAGGGCTCCTCTGGGATTCAAATCACTGGTGTTACGCTTTTCTTTTTTATCTGCAGTGTGCCCCAACAAGCAAATTTTATGCTTGGCTATAAATGGCGATGTAGAAAAATGTGTAAGATGTTTGTGGAAGTTTTGTTTACAATACACTTCAAAAACACTATGGAAACACAAACATACTAGTGTTTTAAATCAGAAGAGTACTCTCACTCTTAAGTAAGCTGAGTATTGGTGACAGACTCAAGATTACAAACCAAAGACCCCTGTACGTGATAAGCACAGAAACATGCTAACTACCATTACACAGACTAACCATAGAACCAGAAGTATGCAGAGATGTGGTCCGGGGTCACCCCACCTGCCAACAAAAGGAAGCACAGATCTGGAAGCAGTGTAGCCACGTTCGCAAGATACTGCGCAGAGCCAATAAAAATACTTGCAGACCCAGCCATATTCTTCCTGGACATGATGTAGTGAATTTGCCTTGTGCTGCGCTGTTGCATGTAAACTTCCTCACTCAGTTCCCCAGTCACAAGGAGGTATCTGCTTTAAGAAACTACCAGCCAATTTCTGGAAGACGTGCTTGAGGCAAAGGTGGTAAAAAATAGGTAAAAGAAAGAAGGAGGGGTCATGGGGACTATGCTGTTGGGGGCAAAAGTTGTTTGGAAACAAAGGACACTTCCACATTACTCTTCTTGAAGATACTTTGTGAGGAAAAGTATAGTACTGTGACATAACGCTCTTCCTCTTCTGTCCCTTTTTGTTGTTTTTTGTCATCTTTTCAGTCTACTTTTTTTCTTTTCCATTTCTCCACTAGACCTAATTCCTTCACACCCTTATTTGCCAGACAGACCTACTTCCACTTGTACACAATCCTGCAAACCTGTTCCATGCTTCACCTATCAGAAATCCTCCCAGTTTGCTGCTTTTTCCTTCCCAAGGCTGCTGACACTCCTAGAATTTAGCTCAATTCAGCAACAGACACAAAGAGGAGGAATTGTGTCTGAAAAGGTAAAGCGAGTTACTGCGAGTGTGTTTCTTTTTATCAGTAATGGATCATTACAGAATTAAAAAAGAAATATAAAACTTACTGGAAGTAAGTGTGTGTTTCACTGTGATTCAGAGCAAGATTTTCAGGAATATTTTGATGGCTAAAAATGCAATTGGGTATGTATATAACTTTGTACAGCTGATTTTTAAAATCCTGAAAATTTTAGCCTAATGTTACACAAGCTAATCAAAATACTGACCTCTCCTTCCTTCCTCCCTTACCCCTCCATTAAAAGTCCAAGTTTTTCAACTAGCATGGCCAGGAATGGTCCAAAATTACCATGAAAAGGTTATGGACTATACTGCCTCTTCAAGAAGACCCACAAAGATTTTAATCAGGATCTGCTGATCTCTTTGCGTTGGTGACAGATGACAGGTTAACAGCTGCAGGAAGGGAAACCTTTTCCTTGTCTGCTTGTGATTACATATGTAATATTAGATATAAATTGCTCAGTCACTTTTATTACTAGTAAAATGGATAGGGTCTTTGAGCTGAAAACTACAACTGGAATAACAGATCATATCAGATCTTCAGGATATCAGTTCTCTAGACAAGCTACCATATTACATATGGAAAAGTTAATAGACTTAATTTTTCAAAAAGAATCATGCTAAACATTGAAAAAAAAGGTTATTCAACATTTTGAACAAATACTGTTTGATTTATCTTTGAATACATTTACTGCTTCTTTTTTCAATCACACTGGAAATACCATTCACAAATTTCTTCTAACTATAGAAAATTAAAAAATATAGCTCCTCATTATTCACTGAGATCGAATACAGCTCATAGATTAGCTTTAGAACACATTGTCTGAAATAAATGTTAAGAAAGGGGGCTGTAGATTTCAGGAAATAGGAACTGTATTTAAACAGGAGTCAAAATCCCATATTAAAAAAGACCTGCTCGTTAAAGGAATTAGGATTTGTTTTCCTAACTTGTAATAATTTCTGCAGACTGAGTGCCTCAGTTCTCAAACGTGTCAGTGATTGCTGAAGAGAAATACTATTTAATTATGATACATATTTCACTTGTTTGGCAATGGGCTCTCTACTGCCAGCACTTTTTCTTTACAGAGCACTGGTTTCTAATTCAGTTACAAAGAACTTGCAGTGAATTTCTTTAGTTCATTAGTAATTAGTGAAAGGCAAAGAGGAAGGATTACTATCCAGCACTGTGGCACAGGAACAACCACCCAGGCAGACAAAAAACACCCCCCCCCATGTGATAATTACATAGCAACTTTGATTCCCAGTTGTATATATTACCTCACCATAAAGCATCCTGATTTAGGCCTTTACAGGTGCAAAGTGATTAATTTAAAATCATGGTAAATGCTTCAAAGTTTTATACCATTTCAAAAGAAAGAGATGCTCCAGCTGCATGTGAGCAGAGATAATAGAATATACCGTATTATGAGTGATCAGGAAGATCAAATGCTTCAAATGTTGACAGGTACTGATTGCAGAGAGTGCTTGAAAAGGAAGTGCTTTTTCAAACATATTCTATTTGCATATCTGTAATCTCTTTTCCGGCTAAATTCACTTCCTCTCCCACACTATCATTACTGTCAAGTTCTTAAAAACTGTGCTGGATGAAATGTATCACATTCATTCAGTCAGACACTTCACTAGGACTCCTGTCCCAAAGGACCTGGCTTGGGTACCTGTACTGTCATAATAGTTTTAGTGCTATCGCTTTGACGCAGTTCTTCCTTGTCACTGAGGATGTCTGATAAGGAAAACTCCCTTCAGGATGTCTACATAATTGAAYAGGAAATGGTTATCCAGTCTAGCAATTTTTCAGTCTTAATGAGTATTTCCATCTCTCAGTTTGGGGAATTTGTTTTGCTACCCACTGTGCCTAAGAAACACATTGATACAACGAATGCTACATAAAAAGGATGATTATATCAGCTGAAAACCAAATTATTTCCATTTCTTCCACAGAGAAAGCTTGGGGAATATAGCCTAAATGCAATTCAAAGTGGTAAATGTTCCCATTGGCAGCAAGGAGTCTGAGATGATGTTCTCTGAAACACACAGAGTTTAAAAAGGAGCACACTCCAAACCAAAAATCCCATAACCCTAAGCAACAAAACGTCTCTTCATATGTCTTGCCTTTCTCTGATCTCTTCACCTCACAAACAGTAAGACTAGTCAGCTTAAATGCTGCTTATATTGCTTTCATGTTTACAGAGCCTCCTCATTTAGGGAAAGGCAATCTACTCATGGGTTTAATAGCACCAGGACAACAAGGAGACTTCTCTTACTTCAGTTACCACAAGTTAGTAGAAAACATGCCAGGAGGGAAACATCATCTGACTGAAGCTAATGCACAGTGTTGGGTTTTCTGGGACAAATACATAGATGTGAATAACAAATTGCTACTCCACAGCAGGGCTTCCTAGCTAAAAATAAGTTTTGTAAACCATTATACATTACTAGCCTCTGGATACTGCTTGTTGGAGGAGTGGTAATTTTGGTAATCTAAATCTCTGTAGCCCCTTGAATACAATAGTAGCTATGCAATGGTGTGTCTGCACTTACACTTTACTCCAAGCAACAGAAGAATGGGAACCCCGTGGACAAGTTATAACAATCTATCTTGGGATGGTAGTTGACGGTAGACTTGTATGTGTTTGATAGGCTAAAAACGGTGTTAAAAATTTAAGAATTTCTCTAGTTATTCATAGCAAGAGAGCTTTTCAAAACCCCTGGGAAACTTTAAGAGTATGTTCACAGGACTTCAAGAAAGAGGAGTGTTCTAATTTGGTTTTGCTTGAGGCTTAGGCTGGGCTTGCTGTGGTCTATCGATAGATGCTTCCAACAAGGGATTCTCCTTTGCATTTTGCTTGCTTGTTACTTTTTGTACTAACTGCTGTTTTGATTGCTAGAGAACACTGTGTCTAGCACCACACATTTCTCTGATCTAAAAATAGGCAAATGTTACAGCAGCACTTACTTAGCTTATTCTTCAAAAGGCACTTTCTGGTAATCTACAACTGACTAAATAGCTCTTGCTCTTTTTTTTTCAGTTGATTAACAAAAGAAGCTGAAAATGCAAATATCTTGCCAATATTTTCCCCCAAAGCAGCTCATGTATTTAAAACGAAAACTAGAACTCCGATTTCTGTGACAAGCACCAGGTGAAAGCAGCAATTGTACATCTCTCCCACCGTCTCACCATCTCATTACAGAGAAGCTTTGAGCATTTCCAGATGAGAGTCCTTCTGACTCTTTGCCACCCTTCAATGATTAGCATCATCACAAAGCTGAAAATTATATTCTCATAGAATGAAAGCATAGATGGGAAGAAAACTTGCTCACTAATTCACTTCATGGGTCCCTTACCATACTCACCTCCTTATCCACTTGAATATAAAACATGAATGAAGCTCAAGACTCTACTTTCTGGCTTAACTAGAGTTGCCTTAACTATATTTGGCTTGCCCTGTCCCATCTCCTCCCCCACAGCCCCTACCCCGCACCTTCATTCTTCACTGGACAACTGCCAGGGAATTCAGCTCACATGGTGGAGCAATATCCAACCATGCACAAGCCACGGGGCAGGGTCCTGTGTAACCGCCACCCTCATTGCACTACTAGGCAGATCCATGACCAGTGCAGGGTCACGACAGCTTTGCTGTGCTAACAGTAAAATTCTCAGTTTCAGGCTCACCTCTTGAGCTTTAAAACTCATCCTTCCAAATCTGCTTCATCCCTTTCCATATCCTATAGGCTACAAGTAATGTTTAGATGTGCCCAGGTGACAGACTTGGATCAAAAGCTCAGCTTCTTAATCTGTGCTCTAGTTCATAAGTAGTTCTGCCCAATGAAGTATCTGGTGCAATAAACATTTCCAACAGCACTTGTCCTTAAGCATGGCACTGGCACTGTAACTCAGAAGCCTTTGGAGATTAAAAGGCTTGTTAAAAACTTACTAACAATTTAATATAACCTGTAAATTATTTTATAGAAAGTAGATTATCAGACTTTTCTAAAATGGCTCAAGTAAGGGGCATTGTACTGAGTAAAGGAAAACATTTACGTTTACTGGAATGTAGTTTCCACAGCAGTCTCTGTAACTTCCTCTGGGACTTCCARCTTCAATAGCTGTCTATATTATGGGCTTCCAAGCTCCACAAAGTAAAACTACGTTAAATTTACTTTGTTTGTACTGAAGGTCTGACAACATTGCTATAATCTCATAAGTGACTGACAGATTTTTGTATTTCAGTCTTTTGGAGCCCATGTTACCAGCCTGGATTCTTGATTAATTAAGGTAACTTGGGGAAAACTATAGAATAGGAAGATAATGTTGTGTCACGTCCTTTTTCTTTACTCCCAGAGACTGTAGCTGAAAAACTCCTCTCTTCGAAGTGCATGCCAAAGTGACCCTTCAAATACCAAGCTAGGATTTGAAACCCATCTTTCTCCCATAAGTGGTATCACACTTGGTCTCATCCAGTGACACATGCCTCCATTCTGGCCTGTGACTCTATAGCTGCAGAAGTATGAAAAGCAAGTCACGTGAAAAGCTTTCACTGAACATTTCCACAGCACTTCACAACGTGTTCAGGACTTGTTTTAAGAGCTTAGTGAGTATGGAAATAGCCATCCACTCTCTCTCTAAGTAGACAAACCATTTCAGGCCAGGTCCAATGAACATCAGTTATTTCAGAACAGGACATGGTGTGGTAGGGCAAAGGGTCAGGCTCCCTTCTGCTTAGATTCTGTTTGGCTTAACTGGGAGAGAAAGAATTGAATCTGAGTGTTTGGTTTTGACTACAGTACAGAGATTCCTCACATCTGCACTGTCCTTTGTGAATGTATTATGAAGCTGTAGAGATGAAGATAATGCTCCCATCTGGGAATGCCACGAAGCCTTTGCCAGGTTCTTGGCCATATTGCACTGAGAGACACAAAACCTAAGGTAGAGGTACTGAGTTTTTTTACTTTTGCTTCAGCTCACCTGTTCCTACAAATGTTATAATCTTATTAAAAGTTGGAAGAATTTATAAAGAAATATTTTTTTCTTAGTTTTGAGCTCAAGTGGCTTTSCATTAACAATGACTTCAAGGCTCTGGCTGAACCTAAGGGGTTCCATTCCTTCAGAAGGCAGTCATATAAATCAAGGTACTTGTTGTTCCCACGCTGATTTTTCTCCCCCCCCTCCTCCTCTCACTTTAGGGGCTAAATATACATTCTCCAGCTTATTTAAAGGACAAAAACTACATTCTCTTTTAGATGAACRAGTCAGCAAGGCAGCGCTCTATAAAGACGTGTCTTCCCCTGAGCACCATGAAAGAAGACAGTTCTCTGGCACCGGGCGGGAACACCCAGAATTATGAGGTTCCCAGCAGTTCATATAGCATACACATGGCAGGGTTWGGTTTGCTAGTTTTCTGGTGTATACTCATTCTGTCAGCTGGCTCTGCAGTACTTAGCAATTAATCCTTGCTTATGTCAAAATATTTCTTGGATTAGAATTCATTCTCTCTGTGGGGCTTATTTGTTAAACTATACAGTAATAGAAATGTTATTTTGCCCATAATCATTGTTACCAGAAACATAACCATGACTGAACTATCTTGGACGTACATATGATATTGAATATCATGCATAAAAGCTACAATATTAAAATTTTATATTGAGTGTCAATGTTTTTAGTTACAACCTATAAAATTAAACATAATGGATTCCATAACATTTCACTTACTAGCGTTTCTGTCTATAACAAATACTGAACTGGGAACTCCAAAGGGTGTACCATACTGATTCTCATAGTAAAAGGGTTCATCGTAATCATTCTACATAATCCTATATAACTTGCAGTTTCCAAGTTTGTGATCCTTTGATGCCTATTTGGCTACAAAAAAGCCATGTCTCCAAATAATGAAGGAAAAGAACATTGTCCCAGACTATTTGCAGTCTGAGAATATTTGCTTCTTTCACTGCTTACAGCTAGGCTTCCACAGGACCAAAAAGATTTTTGCAAGACTAGCTTAGTAAAGGCTTATTTCTGACTTGTAGCACAAAGAAGGTATTATCTCTGTGAAGCAACAACACACAGTAATTAAAAAGCAGATTACAGATCATTTTGTACAACATGGAGAGGGAGGGGACGGCTGTTTCAGCTACAGAAACAGCTTCTGTATGAGTACTATACTCTTAATTTCAGCCAGAAAGCATGCATTCACCTGGAACCTGAGGCCTCTGACACTATTTACAGAAACCTTCAGTTTCTTTTTGCTCTCTTTCACTTGATCTGGAAATCAGCAGACATCCACATTGCCATTAATGACTGCATCTGCTTTCCTCCGTGAAGCCATGCCTAATTATCAAAGCGGAACAGACCCTACAGAATAAAACAGATTAAAAAAAGCTTGCAGCTTAATTCTCTATAACAATTTACATTCATGGGAATGAAAGTTTCCTCTTACTAGAGGTTCAAGCAAGTGTTATAGCATATGAAAATGGGGGGGAATCCCACTAAATAATCTTCTAAAAATCCTCACTATATTTTCTTATTTTCAAAGGCACTCTAGTGAGAAGCAACAGGATGCATAGGCAGCTAAACCCAGCATATTACGCACTGTTGAAAGAAGGGCATTTGGATTCCACACAAAGGAGCAAAAGACAGCAGCAAACTAGGAATGAATGATGAGTCCAGTTTATGATAGATTAACATCTATGCAGCTGAATTAAAACCAATAGGACTGAAACAAGGACAAAGATAAAACACCTAAGACATACCGCTTCAAAGGAATTCGGACCTATTTTGGGCCTCATTTAAGTGAAAGCAGCTGATCAGACCCTGATCAAACCCTAGATTGGGGGAACGTTATACCTAAAAGTCAGTGGCCTTGTGAAAGACATAAACAGACTGTAAGCAGACCTAGGGTCACACCAAGACAAGGGAACCTGTCCCTCCTGACCCAGAGAAGGGAACAGAACTTGCGCTGAGCTAAAGGTAAAGTAAACTTGGTAAGGAAATTTGCTCCTGGGATCCTGTCATTAATACATTTACCTTTTGGTAAAGGAATTTATCTTTGCTTCGTAGGTGATGTTCTTGCATCACAATCACATAGGCTGTCCAATGACAAAAGCTTTGGATTTACGCGATCATGAAGGCAGAAGTCAGAGATCCAGTCTGGGACTAGGATCAGGGTCTGTATGAAGAAAATAGAAAGGGTTTCCAAAGGAGTATATGTGACAGAGTTTGAAGTGCAGTTTGTTCCTTGTATTTGGGGAAAGAGGGCACCTCCAAGCAGAACAGCAAATAACCTAAAAGTTGGTGTACTCTGCTTTTTTGGAAGTGACCTATGTATTTTACATCCGCTAGGTTTTGCACCTACAGCTCCCATTTTCCAGACAAGCTATAAAAGGGTAAAGTTAACATCAATACCATCATTTTCACCTTTGCTTTAAAGGAAGGTCTCCATGCATCTGTTCTGTGGAGATCTGATTCTACCCGAAAGTGTTGCAGCTACTCTAAGTGTATCTACAGAACTGGAATGGATAGGGATCTATAAAACATCAGTCTTAGGTGGCAATAACATAAGATCTGACAATTTTTTGTTTCTTCAAAATTAGTATGCTAACTCTGGGTATCCTCGTCTAATTTACAACTCTACAAATTAGTGTTGCTACCTACTTCCCTTCTGAGCTATCAACATTGTAGGGTCAAATTTGTATTCTGCCATCCTCAGGGGATTGGTATTTTAGGTCCCAAAAAATTCTACTTTAGAATGCATTCTCTGAGGTACATTGTAGATGTGCATTTAAATTACATGAGCAAACAACATACCTAGACATCAAGGTGACTGCATGAGGCTTTATCTAGCCCTTAAAAATAATGCAGGCTGTATAACCTGGATATGAAATATCTACAGCACAGCAGCTTTAGAGAACAGTAGTGGATTCTGGCTATGTTAACTAAAGTGATGCTAGACCTTAAGTGATCTGACATTGAATCTAGATCCAATGCAAACTGTTTTTGTGACTGAAAGCAAACCATTTAGACTATGTTTGTACAGTACAACCTTACCTCACACAAAAATACCTGAGTTACACAAGTTGGTGCACTGCAATGCCATGAAGAGACCTTATACACAGTCCTAGAAGCAACACCGGACTTCAGTACAGAATAGGGCCTCAGTTACTTAGGGGGCGTGCAGTGCCATGCAAAGGTGGCAAAGACTGGTTTGCCATAGCTGTGCATGGTATCACATTCTTGATGGATATAGATCTTTAAAGTCTTACACTACTATACCAGCTGAAAATAGTAGGAGAATGGAAACCTGAAAAATGAGCTCTTCATCTGTGCATCTCAGTTACCCAACTATAAAAAAGGAATAGTCCTCTGTCTCTTATGGTAATAACTACTACCAAAAATCCTATACATTAACGGTATGTAAAATGCTACCTAAAAAATCTGTATCATGTTTTCATTGCCCACTTGATAGCTCTCAAAATATTCTGACTTGGCAAAGGGAAGAAAAATCATGATCAGACAGATAGTTTCTAAAAAAAGCTTGCTTTACGACAGATTCTGTTTAATTCTGTTTACAGAGAACCCTGCTGCTGGGAGAAACTGATCCTGGCACTGACATGTCAACATAATGCCACCAAAGGTGGACATGAGCCATCAACATCACAGCTGTGTGAACAGGTAGTACTGGCTGCTAAGTTTCTATGTAGATGTCTGAATTATTATATCACAACTACTCATAGTGGTGCAAAACATTTGTAGGAACAGGTAATATTTCTACTAAGAATATTCTTCTCAATCTTGTTACATAAATAATAAAAAGCCCTTGCTTTTTGCATCTATTTCTTCTTGCTAATTACTTGGGTAGCATGTGTTGAATGCAAGATACTTTAAAACCTGAAGAAAGCAACAGATAGTAACACTTGAACCTCTTATTAAAAGGAAATATTCTGCTTTTAAGGGTGCTTTAAGGTATAAGATGATTATGGATTTCACAATTTACGTGGGTACTGGTCTGCAATACTCTGATATAYTTAAAGGACAGCCACAGTGCAAAAAGTTTATTCATCTACTTGCTGGCTTGGGCTTATTATTTAGTAAAAGTACAAAGGGGAGATGGAGAAAGTGCCTAGCCCTGCAGTCGTCAGCACAAAAGTTAAGTAATTTCTTTGTTTTTTGATCATCTTTAAGTGGTTACTAAAATCCTCTAAGATTGTCTACATTAATTCCTCCTATGTTGTAGGGCTTGTTATAATACAGTAATCAACCCCCAGTCACTGAAATGTGTTTCTAAGAAACAAGATCATGTCTCACAGTCAAAGTACTGAAAGATTTGCAGGACAACAGGATGTCTCATGCCAAAATAAGTTCAGTCACAAACATATACTGGCAATCTTTTCCTTGGGTTTTGTGTGTGTGTGGGGGGGGGGTTCCTCTTTTTTTTTTTTTTTTTTTTTTCCCTCTCCTGCTTTCTGTTCTCTGACCATGGGCTATAGAACAGAACTATCCAATTCTTTATTACATATCATGAGATGCTTCCATTTTTTCATCCCTGGGTACATATCTTGACCCTGCAAGAGCTATGCTGTATTTTTATCGGCTGGAAATACAGCTTTCTATTTGTTGGTAGAGATAAGCAAGTAAGCTTCAGATAGTCTAAATACAGCATGTTCAGCTGAGACTTTCACTTGTCCCTAATTTGAAGATCGAACAATATGGAAGAGCAATATAAATTGTATGTGATATGTCTGGGGAGGAGGCTCACTTGTCATCAGTCATTAAAGCTACAGAACAAGGTGTTTAATCTTTGTTTTGTTTTGATTTGGTTTGTGTGTTTTTTTTGTTTTTTTTTTTTTAAAGTATGAGACTAATTGCTTTTGCAACAAAAAAAAATTGCTAGATAAATCATCATGCTGCTTAGCTGTACAGTTTTCAGTAATAGAAAGGTATTTATTTTCCTGAGTTTTTATTTCCTCTTCTAAACATTGACATTCCCACCATGAACTTACATATCGAGAAAGAGGCTTGTTTTGTACCCTTCTAGCTTACATGCAAGACTGGGATTTCTAAAACTTTGAAACTAACTAAAAGTTACCTGTTTTGGGAACACGATGACAGAACAAGATAAAAACACTCAAGCATGATCATGATACATGTTACAGTTTGGTTTTAGAAGATGACAGAGGAGAATAGGGAACAGCAGATAATGTTCCCTTTTATTATTATTATTTATCATAGATGCTTTTTCTTTCAACTGTTCCTCAGACATCTGATGTTTATCAAAGCAACATATTTTATGCTGAATGAATGAATAAATAATTGAATTGAATGAATAAGAGCTTTTCCCTTTTACTCAGCATCAATATTATAATCCTTCTAGTTCCTCATACGTGCAGGAATGCTCCTCCAAACAATCTGCAAATGGAAGGATGTTATTTACAGTGGATGTAAGCTTTATTTTAAAATATATTGAACCAGATGAGAGTAACTATGAAATGATAAATGGGATATGCTACATTTCACAAAAATCTTTTGGATGCTGCCATGAGCAAAGACAATGCTCACACCATAAATAAGTTCTTCCTGAAGGGGAAAAAAAAGCAGTTATTTCTTATATGTGAGGCCTCTGAACATGTGAGCTGTATGTCTGATTTTTTTAGTTTCCCAAAGCAAATGACACTAATGTCACGCTCAGCCTTTCCAAAATCCCATTTGTGGAAATCCTTCACCACTAACAAGAACTGACAAAAAGTATAGCAGTCAACACTGCCCCCCAGTGTGAGTTGTTTCAAATTCATTCTACAACGGCTTCCTTTTTTCAGTGTTGATTATCATGACTCCAAAGATTTTTAATTTAATTTTCTTTTAAGAAAATAATTTTAAAATCCAGTTTTTATCAACTGTTACTCCCCTTCTTTCTATGAATGACTGCATAAAAATCATAAAGTGTGTAAATACAAAAATATTGTTTTTGTCACTTACATTTGCTTTATATCTTGATGAGTTTTTTTTTTTTTTTAACCAAATTCCAGGCCCAGTGGATCAGGTTCAGAGATTATGTGTAATATGGTGTGGATTAGTGATCTGTAAATATAATCATATAGATTTATCTGTAGGCAAATTAGATAGTGTTTACAGAGCTCTTTCAAAGAGATGGTAAAACATACAAATTGAGGTACATATCTGTGTCCTCAATGAATGCCATCAACTTATGCATGAGAAGAGCAAGCGCAATTATGCGTAAAGACCTAATCCAAAATTCACTGACATCAACAGGCGTTTCTTCAGTGCACCTTGGGAGAGATGAAGGGCTTGATACTTCCATATATTGAGCACTTAAACCATGATTTAACACAAACACTGAAAATACATACAGAAAGTGCTAAACTAAGGAAGCAGTTCTGCTGAAAACAAGAGAGAGTCTTCAGAAGGCCGCAGGAATGAGCCTGCRTGTGACCATCTTACCCTCTACCACTAAACTGTCCTACCACACTAGCATCTCTATGCTGTCAGGCTATGGACCACCACACAGAAAACCAAGCTAGGGAGCATTATCCCAAAAGGGTAAATAAAAACATTTTGAGATCATTTTGAGTAGACAGAATTTTTTGCAAAGATGTTAGCAGATCTTCCAAAGATGGTAAAGAGAATCAAAACATATTACTACCATCCCAGCAGATGTCTGATAGCCCACAGTACAAATAAGAATAAACTTCTTCCAAATCACTAATCTCTCCCCACCAGTCTCAAAGCATTGGGTGCTATTAATCTCTAAATATGTGATTCATCTTATAGTCAACACATATGATACATACCCAAAGAATTTCTCATCTCATTTAGAATTGAGATTCTTTTTGGTAGTGTCTGTGTACCCAAAAGAAGAGAATTAACTTCTCCCCACATGAGAAAAGTAAACAGTGTAAAGCACCTCTCCTTGGTTACATCTTCTTGAAACAGAACATCTCAGTGCCCAGAGCTTGTAACTTTGTCACCTCTTCCCTGCAGCATATTTTCTAATTAAACCTGGGAAAGGAAACAACCTGTAATTAAAAAGGTGGGTATGACACTTTGAATTTTAGGTATTCATCACAAGACGACTCTCTTAAAATTAAAGAGAGTCAAATATTGCGCAGCTATAACATGGAACATATTTGGGGGACGGTAGAAGAATATCTATCTGGATTTCCTGAATACCGATGCAGTCACTTTTCCTGTTAAATTTTGAAGCTTGCAGTTATTTATCACAGTTTTGAAGAAGGTATTACCACAGTACATAGCAAAAAAAATTAATGTAGTAGTAAGGTCATTCATATAAGAAAGGCAAGTTGATTTGACATCATCTATCACCTATCACACACATTAGCAATGTTACTTAAAGCCTAATGTTAGATGGAATTAAGACAGACAGCTAAGGGATAACAGTTTTAAGTCCAGCTTGGTTGTAAGCTGTAGACACCTTAAGTATACTTGACTTATTATTGAATTATCTTTACGCTATTACTCATCTAGAATGTACTGCTGAATATCAATCCTGAACTGCCTGAAAAATAGTACTAATGCAACACTAGGTTAGTATGCTAAAGCACTGCCAATCAACAAGTTCCAGAAAGGTTAATTTAGCCACATACCCTCTGTATTTTATATTAACATATTGAACAATTACAGAAGTTTGTATTAGTAAGGAATAGAAGGGGATCCCAAGTTAGTTTTGCTGCCAGCAATTGAAAGAAGGTTTCCATACATTTTGGATTGGTCATAATTTAAGACCCCCCATGTGTTGCAAGATTACAGTATTTCTGTTGCAGAAGGCACTGTAGAGAATAATTCCCATAGTCTAAAATACAGGTCTGTGCATGAACCAGTACCTCAGAGACCATGGAATTAGAGCTGGTCAAAACTGTCAGTTTTAGGGACCACTTTTTACAGATTTTGTGTGAACACTTTATTACACTTCTGCATGAACACTTCATTACATTTCTGTGTTCCACAGGACAGGCTCTAATGTTCTTCTCTTAATACAAAGTAGCATATATTTTCCCAAATTAAGGCACTTCCCAGAACTATTCAATGAAATCATAGTGTGAAGGAAAAGGCTAACACCAAGACTAGTGTGGTACAGATACAAGTTACAGTATACTAAGTCCATCTGATACTGGTATTCCTAAGAGCACCAGTTACAGTGCATATGTTGGAAAAAGATAAGTAATATGAAAATGCAATGCTTTGCTGGTCTAGAATAAGAAATACAGGTTTGACCTGCATGTATGTAGCTGAGAATTCATATTGAGATGGGGGGTGGGGGAGGAGGTAAGTGTACCATAATTCCGTGCCACAATATATCCTAGAGAAAAAGGATGAAAAACACATTGTAGCTAGGCTATGATTTCATCTTCAGTTGCCTTGAAATAAAATGAATGGTCCAAACTGTTTGCCAGCATTACAAAGCAACTGTTTTGCCAGGGCCATGTTTATAGTTGTCATTTACCACCCGGCTGTAAAGTAGCCATGTTCCCAAACATCCTCCTTTCCTACATTTAAGTGGTGCAAATCCCTCCAGTGTTGGTGCACACAGTTCTGCTGACTCCCCTGGTTGATTTTGTATTTCATCTGATCTTTGAGTAAATAAATTCTGATGGAATTGCTTCTCAGCTTAGCTTCTCCTCAACCCCCTGCTGGCACCAGCAGTTGTTCCCAGTCTTTCTGTTGCTAGCAATACAGGAGGTTTCATGCCAGGCAATTTCAACTGCTAGTGTCAAGGGTCAGCTCCATAGCCTCTTGCCTTTGTCACCAGCTCTCACAGCTGGCTGGCATCAATTTACTCTCTCCTTTCAGGAGCTTGCAATCAGCTTGAGACTCTCTTCCTCACAAAGTTTGCTTCCCCCTATGACCCCAGTAACCTTTACTTGAAATAATTTGCTAAATCCTGAGGTAGCTTGGCTGTGCCCCCGGGCATTGATTCAGTTTGAGTCCTTTCAACAACCTTGTGTATGAAATGAAATAGTCAAAACAAACTCCAAGCACATGCAGCTGTCAAGTGTTCTCATGCTGCAGAACACATTTCATGGTTTTCTATTCTGCACTGGTATGGCCCCAGTATTGACCCTGGGGGATGCCAGTAATGACTGGCCTCCAGCTGGACTTCATGCCGCTGATCACAACCCTCTGATTTTTGATCCACCACACTGACCACTTACCCAGCCCATGCTTCATCAGTTTGCCTGTGAGGACATTGTGGGAGACAGTGTCAAAAACCTTACTAAAGTCAAGGTAGACAACATCCACTGCTCTCTCCTCATTCACCGAGCCAGTCATCTCATCGTAGAAGGCTCTCAGGTTGCTCAGGCATGATTTTCCCTTCATAAATCCATGCTGACTACTCTTGATCACCTTCTTGTCCTTCGTATGTTTGGAAATGGCATCCAGGATTAGTTGTTCCACCATCTTGCCAGGGATCGAGGTGATGCTGACCGGCCTGTAGTTCCCTCAGTCCTCCTTCTTGCCCTTCTTGAAAATGGGAGTGACATTTGCTTTCTTCCAGCTCTCAGGAATCTCCTCTGATTGCCAAGACCTCTGAAAGATTATCAAGAGTGGTCTCCTTGTCATTCTTCACACAACATTAGGAGCATCTCTGCTTTGGATTTATTAGTTGTGGACTCCTCACTCCTCATTTTTGAGTAAGCTATAACAGCAGTGTAGAAAGCAATCCCTATTTTTAATTTTTCATGGATAACCTTTTTCACTGTTGCATCAATAAAATAAATACTAATTTACAGATTACTAGTCCCAAAATGCTAATGACAAGTCACTAAATAGCATAAGATAATCAGATTTATCGCTCCATCTGGTGGAGGCAAATGTTGAACATTTGCATTAACAAGGGCCAAGAAGCAGACACATTTTGTTGTTGTTCTGCATGCTCGCTATGAAGAGGACCTGAACGAAATAATGCTGTTTTTATATTTGATCATTCTCCAGATGCATTTCTTGACTTGAAGTCTAAGACCAATTCCCCATCAGTTGTTCACTGTCTTCTAACACAGTCTCAATGCTTCAAGTCATTCCAGTGGATAGTTAGAAACCTCTGTAAAAATGTAAATTTAAATATTTTCAGGAATGACGGAAAAACTACCTCTCATTGGATAATGTTGTGAGAGTTTTAGTGAAACTGAAGTTGTTATATTGTTTTATACCTCTTATACAGAACAGTTCCCTCAGTATAAAATGAATTGTGAATTCCTAAGTCTTCTGCCCCTCCATTTTTCCTCAGGAAATTCTAAATTCTCAAGATTATAAATCACTTTGCCCTTCACTTCTTATAAGTCAAAATATTGAAGTCCTATTATGCTTTCCTAGGGCTCAAGCTACATAGAAAAAAGTGGGAGAGCTTTAACCCCTACAACAAGCCTGCAATGAGCCTGTGGGGAGGCGGTTTATGGCAAGAGTAGAAGAAACTTTGTACTACAGATCCACTCAGAGCCCTCAAGTAGACTGTTCGTCCCTTTGAAATATTTTTTCTTTCCTCCCACTTTAGTCTATCTTTGCATAATCTCTTATTTTGTTCAAGTGAAGCAGGAAGAAATTCTCCCTCCTTTTTATTTCCCCTCTCTCCTTTTTTTTAATTGAGAAGAACTGCTGGTACTCAGCTTCTGGTGGGAAAAAACACAGACTGAGGCACAGTCCTGGCTCACTTCTCCCACATTGGCTTCTAACTGCATCAGAGTGAATAATGTGCACTAATTGCTGTGATCTCTCCATTTGGCTTTTAACTTAAATAGCCATCTGTAGGAGAATCTCAGCCACTTTCAGCAGCCAGAAGCACTTGAAAACAGCAGCCCCCAACATTGTTTAATTTTTACAACTCTGAGGTCACGAGAGAGACCACTAACTGTTTCAATGAAACTTCATAGGATGGGCTTGGCTGGATGATTTGTTTCTGCTTTAGGATTTAATTTGAACAATATGGACTTTTCTCCATTAGCATAAAATAAATCAGCACTTTGCACTAGTTTCCCACGCATCACTTTCAACAGGCTGCCAACATTAGGATCATGTGGGCAGATGACAAGCACTCAAACTACTTATGTCTATTAGAGTCCATTGGTCAAATCAGCTCTTGGTTTTGATCCTCTTTAAGTTACATATCACTGTTAGTTATTTTCCACAGTCACCAGGTTTAATGTACACACATGCCTTGTAATTCAGCCACACAGCATATTTAGATAGTCATAAATTCTAATCAGGTAGCATAGATTTGAATAAAATAAAACATTTTCCCTTAATAATGAGGTTATTTCAAATACTATAGCTGTACTTGCATAATTTCAATGAGATCAAACATCAGAATTGGTATTTTCCTCCCCCACTTTCCATATTCATGTTAGCACATAAAATGCTGCTTTATATATAACAATTTTGTTCCATAAATATAACTGAGATAAGTTTAACATTTATTGAACTGGAAAGTCTAGTTATTGCAGTTCAGCTTCAAGATACTTCAGGATTAAACAAATAATCCAAGTTAATAACAGTAAGCCATTGAACTAGTTGGAAGAACAAGAATATTTTTCCATGAAAGACTATCAGGTTGCTTCTCCCCCCCATCCTCTACTGTGCCATACAAGGCATCTCAATAGGGCAAGCAAATTTATTAGATTTATGCAAAAGGCAAAAAAGGAGCATGTTCTAGGTGCTGCTATCCCTCATCAGCTGTATCGGCCTGCACCCTCACCCGTCACATGGCAAACAGGCCTGCACGGTGTGTGGACACTCGTGTTTCCCTCAGAGAGCTGCCTCCACGAAGCCCCTGCAACCAAGCAGCGACGCTCACACGTACCTCGACCAGCTCTAGCTTTGCAGCAAGGGCAATCTGGACTAGCAGTAAAGAATAAATCCCCCACAGGGAAGGCCAGCTCCCCAGAGAAGCTGCGGTGTCCCCAAGAGAAGGGCGCTGCAGGCCACGGCCACCCCAGCCCTGGGGCTGGCACGCCGCTTCATGACATGGCCGCCGCCAAGGTGCRACATGGCCGCCACCAAGGCGCGACGCTCTCTCCCAGCGTGGCTCGAGGCACCACGGTGCCCCAGACACCTTCCCTGTGGCCACCCACCTCTTTGAGCTTCCCACCTCCTCAACCGCATGACGCACCGCCCTGCTCAGGCAGACAAGCCCCGTGGAGCCTGTCTCCTTGGTAATGGCAGCTCTGCTCCCCTCCCTCCCTCCCCTCAGGCCCTGCTGACCCACCCACCCTGGCCTGCTCACAAGGTTTTTTTAGCCATTTTCTACCCAAAAGAATGGAAGCAGTAACTCACCTCATGCTGTGGGATGTGGCAGCAAACCTTTTCAAACAGCCAAATGGCCTTTTTATGGCAAGATGCCAGATGCCACAGCTGGCTTGAGTAAAGCTAATTTACTGACTAAGCTGACGCCTCAGTGAAGGTCAGCAAAGGCTTTTTTAAAACTTTTGCCACCAGGGAGACCTCAAATAGGACAACACATTTCTCATCTATGGCAATAGATATGGTGTAATACTTTGTACGTTTGCATCTCAACAAGTTGTTGACTGATTAAAAAAAAAAATTAAAAGTTATGCCAAAGTTTTCGATTATATCTAGGCCTATTACATCTCTGATGTTACATCTGATATTGAGAAATAACTAGGCAATGCTGCCAAAGGTGTCTTATTAGTAAAAGGTCAATACACTGGCATAAGCAGAGTATTTTCTGTGGCCAGAAGTGTAACGCAGAGACCAGTGTTGTAACAGTGCCTCGTCCCCGGAAGCAGCCAGGTTGGCGTGTGGAGGTGACAATCTCGCCGGAGCAAGAATGGCCTCCGTGCAACACCTTTTTCATGATTAACGTTGGCTGTACGCTGAGGAGAGCAATACCTGCAGGTTGGAGAGTTCAGGTCCGAGAAGCTGCCAAAGGCCCTGATAAAGCAGCCGCTGTTAAGACGCGAGAGCGCGAGAATTATAATATCGCTGCAGGTTGCCTGAAACGGCCTGCGTTTCCCCCCTGGGCTGGCCGCCGCTGCAGGGCAGGACCCCTTGCGCAGCCACCCTTTCTTCGGCGCGCTTTGTACACGGCGGAGCCCCGCAGCTGCTGCTGTCAGCGCGCGCCTCCATGCCCCCGTGGGAGGAGGAAATGTGGAAAGCTGCCTCACACAGAAGCTACATGAAATTAGTCACGAGCACCCCCGTGGCCAGGCTTCAGACTCAGTGCTTGATGCATTTCCTCACATGCAAAACAACACTAAACAAGTACATATGGGTTTTAGTTGTTCATCGTGACTTCTGCATACCAACAAGCCACTTAAAAATAACCATGTTTTTTGCATTCTTTTGTTAAATGGATATGCCCAYAACTATTGATGAACTAAGACACAGAATACAAATGTTTGGGGGGATTTACAAGAAAAAAAGGAAGAAAATACTAACCAGAAACTGATCTATGAACTATGACATATACAGAGGAAAAGTCTGTAATTTCTGACTTTAGTAGCAGCAGACAGTATTGGCAATCTTATGGGTGTGCCTGTTCTGGTGAGATTTTCTACCCACAGTTTTGCAAACTCAAGCAGAGGTTCAAAATATTTACAAAACATTTAGAAAGACAGGCTACCACTCAGCTTTCTGCACAAGTGAAAATATTTATTCTATCCATGTTAAGGCTCTTTACCTTTACACAAACATTTCCACAATCATCTTTACAGATCTAGCTATCTCCAGTCCCAATTATCCGCAATGTTTCTTGTCTAGACCAGTCTATGTATGTAAACTCTATTTTTATATATCATTTTTAGTTTCAAGAAAGGTGGACTTGCTGCAGAAAGAAGTGGAATATGTATCTAAAAGTTCCACTATAATGAATTGCAAATGTTTTTCTAAAAACCATAACAGGTTAAATATGTACATTTTTTTCTAAGCACTTCATTTTTTCAATTGGCAGCTATAATCCAAATTACTCGGTTTAATCCCAAAACAACATCCATATAGAAACAGCAAAATTTCATGCAAAAAGTTTTTTTGGAAATGAGGGGATTTTTCTTGCTTTACAAAGGTAGATTAAACAGTTCTTTTTTTTATATACAAAAAAATCAGATGCTGTCAAACTGCTCATCGCTGAGGTCAGATACAAAAATACAGATGCTCCACATTCAAATTTGAATTTTTTCTTATGTACAAAATCATATCATGCAATTGTGTTAGCAGTTTCAATTGAATCAAATATTGAATTAAAAAAGAAACTTCAAATTTTGTTTTAACAAATAATCATTTTCAGTGTATCAAGTTGGACAGTGTCAATTCAAGCACAGTTGCAACCTCCTTGGAAGCAAAGTCCTCCTTTCCTGCATTTGCCCCAGATTCCAGTGCTGCAGTAGCCCAGAGATGTTTTTTATCTTGGTAGGAGTGCAATAAGGAATGTCTACAGAATGTGCGTATGTTTGTGGAGTGAATTAGAGACGGAAAAAATGGGTAATTTCTTGTTTTATGGGAGGAAGGGAGAAAAACTTGTGCCATAGACAAGGATTTGATTAGAATGAAGAAATTTCATTTTTCCAAAGAGAAAAAAAAGTAAGCTTCACTTGCAGATCTTCCATGAAACCATTTGTGCGGTCTTCATCATTTCAGTCTGTCTCTAAAGAGTGATAGCTGCAATTTACAAGAGTGTCTGACCTGGATTTGAAATTAGAACTCTTCTGTAGCCCATTTAATTCCTTAATTCCGTGCCAACCAAGTAAAAACAAATTTGATCAAAAAGCTGTTGTACCAGCATGTAATCTTTCAACAAAATCTATCAAAAACCATAGCAACAAACCAAAAATAAGACATTAGATGCACAAAACAACTTGGCAAGCAAAAAAATAGCTGCAATCACATATCCTTGTCTTATCCTCACTGCATCTTCTAACGTAATCATTCTCTAAAGCACCTATAGAGCATGTTACTGCATGTCTGCAAATATTTTACATTATTCTAAAGTATTATTCTAAAGTCTCTTAGTGATGTTAAGATGGTTGGGAGCAGAACAGGAAAGTAAGATGTTTTCATATCAGAACAAGAAATAACCTGAATTGATAAAATGAAATGAAAAATTGGTTAGGGTTGAACCAAAACACTTTATTTTTGTTTGATTTTCACTGGTTTTAAAACTTCTTTGCAGTAGCTGGTTTATGGCTTTTTTTTACTTTCCTTTTTTCAGCCCCCAAAGGAAAAAGCTTAGTTAAATATAAATAAATGTAGAAACGAAACCTTTTACAGCTTTTCAAAATGGCTATTTCATGTTTAAAATAAAATGTTTAATTGTCTTCAAACTCCCCTTTCCTCTCTAGTGTGGCTGAACCTATGTGCCAAAATAAACCTGTATTTTTAAGTAGTTTAGTATTCTTCATGGTTATTGATAGGGTTATGAAGCAATATAAGACAGCAGGGGCAGCTGTCTCAGAGGACATGTGAATGGGTTACATTAGAGGGAAAGATTCTAATACACAAAAACAGTATTATCTAGTTGTTATGAGTGCTTTTCACTTGTATCTCTCAAAGCATCTTTTAAAGGGAATCAGGGTCCTTTGTAGGAGGCCTACTATTTTCTAAATAACAAAAACATCATCTGTGAGGAGCATTTTAGTGGGCAAGCACTGACAATGGAAAATAATTATAAATAAACTGCTAAATTCATGATACCTTCTTAAAGGAATATGGGTACAATCCCAAACAATTCTAGTAGCTGACTAGAACAACAGTGAAAATATCCAGACAATTTTTATTTTACTGAAACAGAAACTGGCCTCTGACTATACAGCTATGAAAAAGCCACCCCCTAACAAAATGCAAGTGTCTGAAGCTCAGAAACATTTGTATGTGTGTCTGTACACTGAGATCAGGTATTTTGAAACCAAGCCAAGCACTCAGGTATCTAGCTGAATAGTTGCATGTCTCAACTCCCCATTTTTGACATGCTTTTTAAATATGTTAGACATGCAGATGTTTTTGCCAATTCCTAGTCTAATCTGCTTTCACTGACAGAGAAGTAAGGACCTAGCCTACATGTTACTTAACATATAATTAAGGCACTAAGCCAGAAGGTCAGTGTAARGGTGAAGGAAAGCGGCAGAGAATGTGGTTCTTTTGAATTACCTGCCTGTATTTACTAAAATTCCTTTGGACAAATGTTGGCTTCTCTGCAGATCTCCAGAAGTTCCTTCACTGACTGTGTAGGAAACCTGTAAGAAATACTAGGTGTCTCCAATTACCTGGAAGCCAGACTACTTAACTACCTGAAGACAGATGCCCACTGGAATGACAACAGCTCTTTAAAAATGGTAACACCAGTGTCAGTCCCAGTATCCTCTTGTCTTATTGCATAACAGTCTAGTGGGTGACATGGTTGTCCGGGAAGTGGAAAATTTATGTTCTAGGTTCTTCTTAACCTGAAAGGCTTCAAACTTATACCTTCCAGCTTGTATGAGCATATCTTAACCAGCAGGTGAAGGCCCTTCTGGGATGGCTGAAATGGAAGAGGGGGCACTCTCCAGCCTTCCTACAKCTATGCCGTCAGCAATGCCAGTCATTGGGCCAGAAAAGGAGGCAAGTGGGACATCTAGACTCTCATCTGAAAGATGGCACAAGGAGGATATGATGCCCTGCTCTCAGACATTTTACACTAGACCATCCCTGGTCAAAAAACCCAGAGACTATTATCCTAAGTGGGAGACCAGTGTTTCAAGCTTCATCAGTCTCGGAGAGCTGAACCTACACCCTATGTGCTTCAGCCCCTGGGCTAGACTTTATCTGCTCCTTATTTGCTGTCTTTTTGATTAGTTGACTTTAATCTTCAAGTAATAGTAAGACCAGCCTTAAAGGGAGGGATGAAAAACACTCTCAGAATGCACAGTACCTGGTGGTGGAAATGCTTTCCTTGCAATGCAGATTCCAGCTACCTCAGAGTGATGCAGGCTTGAAATACAGATCTCCTACTCTTGGGGAAGGTGCTGTAATAACCATCACTGTGAAGGGTGGAGAAATAGCAACAAACTGCGTTACAGGAGACCAAGGTTGTGTTCTGTGTGACTATGGGCAAGCCATTTCGCCTTAATTTACCACACCTCATTAGTTTCAATTTTGAAAAAAATGAAAAAAACAACTAAAGCTCATGGGTTTTAGCTACCTTAAAATTTCTTTTTTACTCAGCTCCACTTTCTACTTTCACCCTACGACTTAGACACCACAGATGAGGTAGAGTGGACATGAGAGCTTCATGTCCGAAGGTCACAGGAGGGTTGGGGCAAGAGGAAGAGCATTTTTTTGTGAAAAAATAAGGAATAATTTGCATAGTTGTGGATTTTTAAAAGGATAGCTTTTGTATTGCATTGTGAGTAGAAAATATGTATTTCTTAATCAACGAAAGCCTCCAGAAATTGTCAAATGTCCACAATAGGCTGGTCTGAAGAACAATTACAAGCAAAGAAAGCAGAGTTTTGCCCAGACTTCTAGTCAGGTCTTTGTGAGTAACTGTCATTTGAACACTTCCTTCCAGTAGCAGGTTAGTTTGATAAAACACCAAAAAATTATGTAAATAATTATATTTCACACATTAGAGTATAAAATTAGATTTCCCTGACATTTCAAAGTGTCCATCAGTTGCGCTGTGAAGAAACATGCTCTTCTTAGTACCTTGTACCTGAAGAGACCACGGTGCTTCTGTTGCAGATGAAAATGTGCACATGCTGTAGTAAAAGTATTAAAGCACATTTCTCTTTAGATACTTCTACTATGGAATTTTCAGCAGCTGAAATACAAATTTCTATTAAAAATAATTTTGCATTTTCAGAGAGCTTCAACAGTCATTTTATGATGCAAAGGAAGTAATTTGCATGGACACCATGTATATTGGGACTGTTCAGGACACAGCTTCCAAAAATTTGAGCCTATTCTAGAGAACAACCTTTTCGTTGGAAGGGATTTAAGATAGGTTAACATAGAAATGAGTGATGAAGCAGAAACTGGTTCCTGAAAAAAGAAAAAACTATCATGGTTTAGCAAGAATTCACCTCAAGAAAAGAAAAGAAAGATTATTATTACCCTTTCACTTAAGGATACAATACTCATCATTATCTTATCCAACTTGTATCAGAACACAAAGATGAAATACTGCGAGGCTGCAAAACTGCATTTGAAAAAACTGCTCTTGATTTTTGAAGTCAATATGTCTGCCCACACAACCAGACTGCAGGGCTATTGTGTAGAAACCACCATAGAAACAGCTACTATTAGGAAAAAATAAGACTCATATTTAGAAATATCCAGTCCTCCTTTGGACAAAGCTCCTATTTCCTTATTCACCCATTATATAAGAATCAGAGATTGGAAGAAAAAACATTGAAAAGAAAACAGATTTATTAAGTTGAGTTGGTTTCAATTTGAACTGGAAACACCAGTTCATTTGGACTTTTCTGTTCACTAAAACGCCTTCAAGGAAAAAAAYTGGTATGCATCCTATAGCCAGTTGTTCATAAACTGGTACCAATCTACTGACTTAAATGTAATTGAAGCCTGTTCCCAACAGCTGTGTTTGCAAAGCTGTTGAAGGTACAAAATATGTTGGGKTTTTTTTAAAGAAGAAAGGGAAAGGAATGGAGATTGGAGTCCGAAGGTAATTACGCCTTCCTGAGCCTGTCATCAGAACTATCCCAACAAGCACTGAGGAGTAGACTGGAGGTTTTTTTGATGTTCATTCCACTTCCTCACAGTTTTATGGCATTTCATCAAATTCCTCCAGGTACACAGCTGACTAGCAAAGTCACCCTCACTGTGCAGAATCCCCTGTTCTGCTTGCCATTGTCTACCTGCTTGATTTCAGTCCCTTTCTAAATCTCTGCATTTGCTTTCTACTTCCTTCTGTCTTACACTATCCAAGCCTTCATCTTCAATTATCTTCCCTCACTTCAAAGCTCTCTACTTCTCTGATTTCATCATTAGTCACCTACTATCTTGGTCACTTTGAGTCCTCAAATCTCAATTTGCTAGGCTAGGCTGTTCGTCTAGCTACTAGTGTTTTTATAGTCTTTTTGCTGCCTCATCCTTATACTCTTCTGGACTTTTTAGACCTATTTCTTTTACTTATGTAAACAATTTCTGACCCTGATCTCTTCTGTCCTTGCTTCAGTCTTGCCCCCTAGGCTTCCAACATTGTCATTAAAGCCTTTACATCTGAACCAGAATATTTATCCCATAGTCTTGCGTAATCTCTCCATCTCATTTATTTTTTGTATGCTCCCAGCTCTTACTTTAAATTGAAAACAAAGCTTTTTGCCATAGCATTTCAGAACTGCACTTTTTGATTTCTTACATCTTAGCAAAGGGGGACATCTGTATCTCTATTATTTGTATGCAAAAAGGCATTTTGGTCATGCACTTTGTGTGACTATATAAAATTGCATTGTTTTGTGTGTCCACGCCACCTTGGAGGGTTCCAGGATTCTGTGTGGGGAAAAAGCACAAGGGAATTTTGGAAGATTGTATTTTCCACTGACAGCTCATTCTGAGTTGAAGTGAGTACACACAGCAGACACATTTTTAACTGTGAGTCCAAATGAAATTATTTTTTGTGGTAAAAGCCAAGCTTACCCTAGTATTCATAGGCTTGTTGGTATATCCACTTCCTTCAGTTAGATGCCTGGCCCAATCGAATCTACCTCTAACCTGACATTCAGCTTCAGTCTTGTGGCTTTTTTGAATTTGGCATAATCTACATAGCTGCAAAATAGTTAGCACCAGCCTCCACTAGTCTGGAGTTGTCATTAGAGCAGACCTAATACGTCTTACAGACAGGAAACTGATGATTCTGTGAAAAACAGATACGTTCTCATAAAGACAGATCCTGCATCAGAYACTGCCTTATTAGGAGCTAGGACTGAACCATATTATCTCAGTCATCTTGCGCCCATGTGCAATGTATCCCCCAGAGGACAGGAAGGGGTGTTGCCCCATTTCTTAAGCTTGGGTAAATAAAGAGTTGAAGAAAGCTTCTGGTGTTCTTTTCCCACTTGCACCCCTGTAAAGGGCATAGAATAAAGTACCGTAGCAGCAGAAGAGCATTATAAAGCATACTTCTCGATGAATACGAATAATCTCCCTGATTCAATTTCTTTTTGTAATTGACTGGATTTTGTCCAGAACAGGTAGTAAACAGAACTCACTAATTGTAATATTAATGAAGTCAATGTAGGCTAGGCTCAGACATCTCTCTGTTCAGCTGTCTGGGTACTTGAACCCAGGATGAACATATTGGGGGAAGAGTAGAGACAGGGACTACAATATTTTCATATAGTTTATGAGATTCTTGCAAGACCTTTCTACTAGGCCCCATTCATGCTTACATCTCCCTTCATGCATTCTCAGCGTACACACTTCATTGGCCATGAAATAACAGTGAGTTTAAACCAGGCGTGTAAGAAAGTTTTAAGACACTGGAGCCAGGAAGATGGAAAGTACAGCTTTTTCTTCCTTGCTTGCAGTAGTTGTTTTCTCCTCTAAACCCCAACTGTTATTTTAGCACAGTCATATCCTGAGTTGTCGATTCCAGGTCTGGTTTATGAGATATGGACAACTTTGCCTGCCATAAACAACCTCTGAAACACTCTGCACAGCTCTGATTTATATATGTACAAGTGAAGGGCTTTGCCACTAACCCACACAAACACTTCCAGGACTGGCAAAAATTAAAACAGCTAGCTTTATTTTGGTCCCGAGATCTCTTTCCCCTGCTATTCTGTGGCTGTTTGTCATGTTTGTATGGGCAAGTAGATTATTTCAATAGATGAGAGCTGCGCACATAAGATAGGATTTTTGTGCATTTCACAGCTCTGCTTGCTCACAGGAGTAGGCAGTTCAGAACAGCTTGTGAGTTGCAATTTTGCCATGAATTCATTATCAGTGAGAAACTTGCAGCCTTAGCTGGCCCTGGTACGGCACTAAACTGAAAGCTCTAAGTCAACTGAGAAGCTGAACTGTTAGGCTTTTTCTAGGATGAAAAAAGGGTGCCAAGACATCTGTCAATATTCTGGATAATTTCCAGCTAGAGTTAAACTTCAAGTTATTTTCTCCATTAGCATGCACTCCAGTCACGCTGTCAATCATATTTATAATTAGCACAGGCAAAACTGCTTGATTTTCTCAGTTTGCTTTCTAGCAAATACATGTGTATTGGAAAAAAACATGMTTCTCATTGATGCTAACCAGAACGGTTGTTAGCAAAATTTGTGAATGAGAACTGAGATCCAGATTTCTGATGATACTGAGACACCCATGATCATTTCCAAAATCAGTTTAAGCTTCCTGACAAATAGCTAAGTAGCCGGAGACCAAGGAATCATATTTATCTTTTACTTGGTTAACATGAAATGATTAGAACGAGATTTCTCCACCTCAGTTCCACCAGCACAAACCCATTATTTATTGGGAAGAAACCATTCTGGATTTCCAGATGAAGCAATTTGTACGTTTCTGAGGATCTGCCAAATTTAGATTGCTAAATCCCATTTCACCAGCACACAAATGAATTGCGACTTAGACTATTACATATATAAATGACTTTTTAAAATGGCATATCTCTGCCTAAGATCCTTATAAACTGCAACAGTGAGTGAAGCAACATTAAAATAACTTTTTAAATTGGAATCTGAATTCAGCAGTGATTAAGGTATTCTCCCTCTGTAAGAGGTAGCCCCATAAGAAATGATTTAAACCTAGAAGCAGACAAGCCCTTGCAGCCCCTTCTTGCCCTAAAGTTCTGACTTGGACATCAGTGGGAATTTTATGTAAGTGACAATGGCAGGAATGGTGTAAATGATGGTATATATACATAATTAAGCCTAATAGCATCTATTCTAACAACACAACAACAACCAAGTAAAAAGTAGGAGGACAGAAGCTTGCCAAATTCAAATATGAAACTATAACATGAACATATTTGTTTTGTAAAAACACAGAGTTCTGTTTAAATAGAACAAATAGAAACAGAAATGTACAGATGCTTCCACACATATGTTAGAACTCTGCAAAACAAAATGGGGGTAACTGCCTTCTCCTACTTCAAAGAGTAAATGAGCAGAACAATCTCTCATGAAGCCTGCTGCTTGAATGGCCATGTGGCTTATGATACCTGTAGGAGGTACATAGATGAAGGACATCTACACCACACTATGCAGCAGGAATCACCTGGGGGTTTTCCTTGTAAAGCAATGTGGCTCAAACATTTATCATTCATATCATTTCATCACAGCTACTTTGTCCTGTCACCACTAAACTACTGTCAAAATGGCTTTCTCTTCCCCATTAGTATCACCAGCTAATCTTTTCTTGGTGTTCTCATATAATTGTGAGCTATACACACTCCCTTCTTCGATGACTTTTCTCTTTTCAGGTGAAAGCTAAACAGGTATTTCCTGTAGCACAGATACTTGAGGTCCCTTCCCTGTCTTTTTAAGTGTCCTCCAACTTGCCTTCCTTCCCCAGTCCTCCCCACTCAGTGCTTTGAGCTTTGAGTATTTCAATCACGAGTGTGTGTGTTTAAATCTTTATTTTAGATTTTGCTCTCACCTCTCAAAGCTGCTTTCTAATGTACATCCCATGTTCTGTTTCAGGRAGCCAAGGCTGCTGATGTAAGTTTCTAAGGGGGAAGAGATAGTCCTGGCTTCACTTACTGCAGCTGGTGGCCACCACCTACTTTCTCCCACCACATCCCACACCTCCATCTTTCTCTACGTTCCTAATTTTTTCATTGTTTTTCATCTATGCTGGATGTTCCTGCATGGTAAGGCCAGCAGCATGCAGAGGTGAGAAGCTCCCTGCTACAGGCCTGGATTTAGTTCACAGGCATGACCTGGTGGGGCCTGGAGTCAGCCAGTGAACTCATGCAATCATGCAGAAATCCATTCCCTACCAAGGGAGCGAAGTGTGACACCCGAATGCACGTCTGAAAGCAAACGTTTGGAAACTTCAGCAACTACAAATCCCAGGAAGTAGTTCAGGTTCTTAAACAAAAGTATTACAAATCCATTTTGAATGGAAATTTTAAGGACTTGCTTGTGTTGAGTAAGATTTTAAAAAAACTAGGTACACCATTTAAAAGGTAGCTTTTTCCTCTAAGCCTACGTCTTGCCTGATTGTACGACAAATGCAAAGCCTGAACAGAGTATATTTTTAATCCTCTTTGAAAACCTTAAACACGCTATCCCCTAATTCCAGATATATGTTTCTTGTTTCCATTTCAGTTCAGCTACTAAATTAAAGCTAGCCATAACATCCTCTATATCTAGTACTGAATCTACAGGCTTCAAAGAAGCTGTATACTTCCTTTTGTGCTTTTAAAGCTTTTTGCAATGTCATTATTTTTATAAGCACCTTTCTGATGATTACAGACTATTTTTCTATCATCAAGGTTTATCATCAGTCTTGAAATTCAATATGCAGATAAGAAAGCATATTCAGCCTTCTGACTCACTATTGTGTCTCAAGGTGCTAAGATTCAAATTGCAGTGGTGATGAATTCATTCTCTTTCTATTCATAGTAGAATCAGAATTTGGGATGCCATTTTAATCATCCCCTCAATAATCCCATCCTTGAAGGTACTTATTTAATTTCAGGATTATACATCTTGATCAAAATGTATTCTTGGGCTACAATGGGGTGCCTGTAACAGGGCACAGACAGAGTGCCTAGGTATAATGAGGCTGATGGATGAATAACAATGTCGCTATTCACATATCGAGGCCCTGCTGTATCTGAGCCATCTGCTGCTGAAATAGCAGATCTGTACTGAAGAATGGTAGATTATTTTTTCTCTTTTATTATTCAGAGAGAGATTCTCACTTGGTATAACATCCAGGCACTGGATCTATGCCTACTCCTGCTAGCTGAGAATCTGAGATTAATTTTTATTGTTTGAAAATACTTTGTAAACTGAAAATAATGTGCAACTGTGAAATTATATTCTTTAAAAGAATATGCCTGAGTGAAATATTAAAATGAATTTCTTCGTTAACACAAATGAGATATGAAAGTAGAGTTTTAGTTGCAAGAAAGTTGTACAGGGGAAGAAAATATCAGCATGTTACCTATAGCACAGAGCAAGAGAAATGAAGCTCAATAAATTGCTCATGTGAGTGGTCTTGTTGACTCCAGTGGATTACTGGTGTGAGAGAAGTTCATATAATTTGACCCACAGTTATCCAGAAAATGATGCTACTCATTGGCAACTAATAAAAGAGAAGCAATAACAAGGACTGTTCCTTCGTGGTCTCTGATCTTGTAGCTGATGAGCATGGCTATGTATGCAGAAACCACCCTACTACCTGACTAATAATACTGAAGAAAAAATGAAGTAACAGCATCATTAAAGTTTTTCAGACTTGTTGATTCAAACAGTGAGCTACAAATGCCATTGAGGCTTAAAGAAAGTTGCAAAGATCATGTGACTTAAGGTTCAGTAATAAAAGGAAAAGCAAACACAAAATAAGGAAAAAAGGCAATCCGCACAAATAGCTTCCTGGGGAACTCCGTCAGGTTATTAAAAAATTCTTCACTGTGAGAACAATTAAGCATTGCAGTAGGTAGCAGGAACCTCCCTCACTGTAAATATTCAAGACTCAGCTTGACATGGCCCTGGATAACATAATCTAAGGTGCTGTTTTCAAAAAAAGTTGGATCAGAGGATCTCCAGAGGTCCCTTCTAACCTAGACTTTTTTCTATGATTTAGTTTTGTTGCAGCAACCTTTGTTGAATGATAATGTTCTTCTTRTGAAAACTCAGTAAAAGGACTGAAAGCCACTCTTAATATCATTATAAAAATATCAAAGATTGTTTCATAAAACATGAATTCTGCACATTTGTTCTTGCTTTTACTCAGTCATGGTTAGGCATGTCCATATATGTATGGCAAGATTTCTGTCACAAAGTTTTCACTATTTCTTCAGATGCTGTACTATAAATAAATATTTCCCCAATCTGAAAGGAACACACTGAACCACAGGATGTTTGACATTTACTTACTGTTTTAACATTTACCATGTTTCCTTCTTAGGAAGTACTGAATAATAAATGCCGCTGATTTCAACTCATTTGTAAATAATAATCCATGTCAAATGTTCCAAAGTATTTAGGAATGAAGTAGTATTCTTGATTTACTGAGACACAAAATAGAAGTATTCTTCTGTGATTATTATTACCTCTGCAGAGCTAAATGTGGCCAGGTAAAAAAAAACAAAGATCCTTCTCCAAGTGAGTTCAAAAGCTAGAGACTATATTGTAATTTAGATTAAAAACTGCAAAAGGGATTAAGTAATTAATCCTTGGGTCTCCTTTTTAAAAGTGACTGCAGGAGCCCAAGACAAATTGAAAGTCAAGACTCTTGGTTGCTTTGCAGTTTTTAAACCATTCTCTCTGGACCATGCACCCTTCCTTTGGCTCAAGGCAAAATCCGCAACAGTAGAGTGGAGGACCAGACATTTGGCTCTGCCTCTGTATACAGCTCTGCATTTCAGCTGGATGTCAACCAGCAATAAATATTATCTGCTCCTCAGAGSAAGAGACAGATAGGGAATAACAAGTCAGCATGTTTTTCCTTAAGGCTTCTCAGGCTTATTCCTGAAATGACAATGCTCTTTCAGGCCACAGATACACCTGCTATTCTGTTCCAAGCTGACACTTCCGAAGAGACTTCCTGGATATTCAACTACAATTACTAGCTACAGATCTGCTCAGGGGCTGTTCATAGGGGCCGTCCCCTGACCTGCTACTGTCAAAATSGGCAGAGCTAGCAAAGTCCTTCCATTAAACTGGTTAAGGAAGCTTGGCTTATTATGACTGAAACGGGATAAAGAGAACTCATATGAATAGCTATGCTGGCAGACCTGAGGGTAAAGTAACCTCTGGCAGAGCACAGCAAGGCAGGCTGCTGGCAAGTCACTGGAGATGGCCTGGAAAAACATCTTTTAAGCTATACTTGCAGCTGGGAGAATGTATGGGTATGCTTTCACCATACCTTGCTCAGGGCTGTACCTTAAACCACAAGCTGGATCTTGAAAGAAACCTGTTAAAACTGACCTTTTACAGCACATACATGAGTCTCTGAAGATCATCGTAACTAAGTCTAACATCTGCTTCAGGGTTAAGCTTCAGGGGGAAGAGGGGCCAAAAACATTTTTAGAAAGGCCAAAACCACTTTTAGGAATATTTTTTAATTCCAGGAATACTTTCTTTTGCATATGTTTCATTTTATGAATATTGTCACTAAATAATAAAATCAGGAAAAATAACAGGAAAAGAATAGTGGTGCTGTGGGGCTAGCAGCTGATCTATCACTGCTATCACAGCTACTCTGTGAATGTGTGTGTGTGTGTGCATGTGTTTATGTATACAAAATTTCCTGGTTCTAACAGTACACGTGACTCTACCCTTATGGGAAATCTCTGAATAAATAAGCAGCAAGTGCCACTACCCAAAACCACTCTGCAACAATAATAAGAGAAAACACCAAAGCATTCCTGATGATAGGTGCCTTACTGAGATGGGGCCTTTTTCAGGTACTCACCATTTTTTCCCCGATGACCTTGTTCAGAACCCAGGATTTTCCAGAATTTGAGCACAGCACGATTTGAGCAGGGCTGTGCTGACATATTCTGACACCTTATTAGCATCATCTGCAGTTCTGTAGAGCAAGCAGCATGCTACAACTTGTGTCTCATTTTTGTAGAGATCTGAAATCACATATTCTTTTTCCTTGGAGATCAATCACTGAGGTACAGCGTCTTCCCCTGGTGACATTGCTTCCTGTGGAACAGCCTTCACTACATCAGTCAAAATCCATGTCCCTCAGTTCAACTTAGAATAATTCTGACAACTAGACAAGAGGCTGCCTACTCATGACAGCATGCATATACTCAATGATTATGTTGATCAGAGTATATGAAATGGAGAAATTTTTCTCTCTTACTTATAAATCTCTCTGTTTACCTACCCAGTCTGTATAATAAAACTGTCAGAGTTCCTGCTGGAGGTAGCTACAAAATATCATGGTCAACCTGCTGAAAATTTTAAGTAAAGGGACCTCCAGAAATTTATTTTACTTTTTTTTTCAAAATAGAGGTGCAGAATGGCTGTCAGGTATACCCCATATGAATGCAAAGTAGTTCCACTAAACTTAGCCCAGGCATTTCACTTATTAAAGCTACATTGTGGCTATGCAAAACAAGGTGAAAAAGAGAATGTTTAGGGGTTAACTGAGGCAAGGGAGGAGCACAAGAGAACATATCTCTACAAGGGGAACTCACACAAATTGTATCAATGGTGTTGAGTTAGACTACACCACTCCCTGCTCTTGCACACAGACTGGAGTCCCCAAACTGGACAACACAGATGTCTCTCTGGGCTTCTCTCTTACTGTACTTGAGCACATGTGGCCAAGTATTTGAATAGGACTAAAACATGATTATACAGTGATGTCTGAGAACAGAACTTAGTGCTTTTGCAAACAACTGGTTTGAAATTCTCTGTCAAAGGACCCATGTCTTTCTATCAAAGAAACAAGCACTATCAACAAAAAGCATCGAGTTTGCCTCCAATGTGGTTGCTTCCAGCCACCCAGCCTCGCTCAGATCCCAGTAGCAGAAATGTTCATGGGACAAAAAGATTGTGTGCGTGTGTCTGTTTTAATTCTTTGCTTCTCGGCAAGGACTGCTAAAGAACAGAATCTGTCCTGTTGATTTTTGACAATTCACCGCAAGATGCTTTCACAGTCTTATTTCAGATGAGGTGAAATGGCGTGGCAGTGATCACACTGTCTGTCTGTCTAAGTAAAGAAACACATATATTGTTAATAATACCCTGGGCCCTTCAGTCCTTTCTCACTCTCTCTCATACTTGAATCTACAGTATTCTTTCTAGTTTCACTTATGGATTAGACCATTTTAGACTGGAAAATAAGCTGGCTGCTGCTGAGTCTGCTTTAGCATGTACAAACCCCTTGAATAGTACATGCAAATCAAAGACTTTGGCTGCAAAGAAACAGAGCAAAAGGGAGAAAAGGTGAAATGCTGGCCTTGCTGAATTTAGTGGTAGAAACCACACTGAGTATAAGCAGTGCCAGGATTTCACTCCAAAATAGCATCTTATACTAGCAGCAACATGAATGTATATTAAGGAATTACAGTGCAGAGACACCCTTATTTAATAGAAGAGCAGAAGTAATCACAGGAGCTCTACTGACATCCAGTCCCCTCAGAGGTAGTGTATAATCAATACTACATATCTGTGAGTTTTTAAATTATTTGTGTTTCTTGCTCTCAAAAAAGTTCTTGTTAATATAAAGCAGATTTTAGTAAACCTACGTAACTAGTTAGTACTACTATGAATGACATGGAAGAGGACAAAAGAGAGTAACTGCCCACTGTCTGTTGTTCATAGTAAAAAATCAAGAGGACAATGAATAAGCTTATGAGACAGTTGGTTTAAAAGAAAGCAAAAAGGATATCCTCAGCTGTGGAACTCTATATTGCTCTATAACTGCCCTACTCTTGTATTTTTCCTGAGGCATCTATTACTAGTACTGCTGATTACAGGGTACTGGGCTCAGTGGGCCTTTGGTCTGACCTAGTATGGTCATTCTTATGATTTTATATTACAGTGATAAGCAAATTAGAAGTGCCTAAGATAAACAATGAGATGGGTGGCATCACTGCTGTGTTAGGACCTGTGTGTGTAGTTTTTCTGAGGTGCTGCTGCTCCAGGGCAGAGCGGGTGGTAGGTTCCTGCTTGCAGCTAGAATAAAAGCCTCTTCTGAGAGTTCTGATTGCATGGGAGTTCTGTCTGAAAAGGACACATGGGAAGTGGGAAAAGGAACGATTCCTACACTCTTCAAATCTGTAAAGGGAGGCAAATATCGCTTTTGTGCTAGAGAAGACTGCATTTATTATTCCAGACGTTCTGAGGTGATTTATTTCTCAGCTTCTTCACTTTTTGCAGGTTATTTGCAAACAGAGCTAACTTTCTGCTGTGGTATTTGTTAGAAATTGGAAATTCAGGGCTTGAAGGAACCTGCAGAGCCTATCCCATACAACCTTTTCTTCACTGTGCCATGATTAGGGATGTTTTGTCTAATCTGTTTTTAAAAATAACCTCCAGTGAACAAGGTTCCAAAACCAGTTTGGGTAGTTTGCTTTTCTCTTTTTATAAAAGATTTCTCTACTATCTAATTTAAAGCTTATTTCCTTAGCAAATTAAGACAATTACTTCTAATCTTTTGTATACTGGAAAAAAGTAGGAATAAACTAACTTAAAACAGGGTTTTACCAATCAAATGAAGATAAAGGCCATCAAACCACAGCTAGTGTGTACTGTGTGTCTGATTCCCATGCCCATGACTTCTACAAATGAGGGCTCAGGCCCACACACTTCCCCCTTTTCCATACTTAATAAACACTTCACCTCCCCAGTCTCATGCCATACTTTTCTATAACATGCTTGAGAACCCCCTTGTCTTATTGTCTAAACCTGCCTTTAAATACCATCTTCCCACTGTTTCCCAGCAAGCTGCTACTGCCATCTACCCCATCCATATGTAATACCTGCCAGCCTCCCTTGCCGATCAGCACACAACAGAACTGCAGTGCAATGAACCAGACTAACTGCTTTGTGAGTGCATTTGTCAGGCCATATGTTGTACAAACTTCATTCACACAAATCATTCCAAGTTCTCAGGTAGTTGAACTGCTAAGTATTCAGCACCCACTCTGTGGGACTGGTCAGCTAAACTACAGAGAATTTTTCTAATTACTTGAGCAATCWTAAACATTTTAAATAGCGCATTAACAAAATAACAAAGAGTAAATATTATTTCTAATACACAAATCTGTAAAAGTGCAGACAAAATACAGCCATTCTGCAAGCATTTCCAAAAGCAAAGAGCCATTCACATATAGGTTTACAAATGTCAAATAGAAAGCAATATAAGCATGATTTATATGAATTATTGCTTGAAAATGGACAAATATTTGTTATTCTTATTTCTGCTGTGTTCAGCTAACACTGTTTGTTGTCCAGGATACTCTTGATCTAGTAAAGCACTTAAGCACATACTGAACTTCCATTTAATGGAAAAGAACCACAAGATGAACATAAAAAAAATCAGAGGAAGTGGCTATAGCACAAAGCCCACACCCCAAATAGTTCTGTTGCAAAATACAATTCATGCAATTATTTCATTCTTAAACTCATAATAAACACACAGAAAGGAAAATATATAGATCTTTACCTATGAAGCAAAAGAAAAAAGTGGTTAACATTTTTGATCATCCTTTTGCATTAGGAATTAATTTTTGTTTTAGTAAAGTTTACTTTAAAGATTACCCACCCCCCCTCCGGCTCGCCATCCCTGTGGCCACTCACGGCACCACAGCAGTCACTCAGTGGTGAGTGCCACTTACACCCCTTGCAAAGTGAAACTCAGGCAAAGAAGTCGCGGAATAATGACTGTATCATCCAACAAAATTCAGGTTCTCAACCTCACCTGACTCATGATTATTGTTACTCTTATTAAGGGCTAGAACTAAAGTAAGGAAGGTCTGTCAGTTTATACTGGCTGAGGAGGTAACCCTTTAGTCATATATTTGCTGATTTTAATAGGTATAACTGTATCAATGCATTAACTTATTTTTTTTGCAGTTTATAAAAATAGCTTTTCTTGAAATTTCCTTATTTCCCCTATTATGAAGCAAGTGATGTGCTCAAAACTGAACTGTATGTCTTTGTTTGGGCTATAGAAGCTCTTTGGGTATCAGGGGCACCATTGCCACAACAAGGGGTTTCACATGGGTTAATTTACACAGCTTCTCAGAGCCATAGGCCAGGATATGAATTTAAATCACACTGGTTATTTCTGCATTAAGTCAATGCGGATGCTAAGTTTTAGCCTAAGCTCAAGATGTGAGACTATACTGCTATTTTATTCTATGAGATCTTCTATCTAGTGAAAGAGTGCAACACCGTTCAACTCTGTAAATTCACTCTCCAGCTTAAGATACCGTAATACACTTTTGGTAACAAGCCTTATACTCAGGTGGCTGGCTTTTCTCACAGCTACAATGAAGCAGGAAAACAGAATACAATGAATAAATGAAGGTTTGTAGTGGCCAGCTTTGATTAATCAGTGCTAAAAACTGTCACTACAGGCATATGTACATCAAATATGTCAATTAAAAATAGGTTTAAACAATAAGGCCATATATCTAGACTAGTAAATTAAACAATGCCTGGGATACTCCCAGGCACTGCAATGCTACTGTTTATGCAGGGAAATTGGTTTTGGCCCTGGCCAAAGTTTGGCAGCTAAAACGTTCCAGGTGCTGTTCTCAGTAGGTAGTTTGCATGTGTACAAGCATAAACAAGGGCTACTCCAGCTAGTCACAGCAGTAGGAGTCTTCCTGGGCAGGTTTGATTTATTAGAATAAACATAGCCAAGTGTGACATTTTCTGTAATTAGGATCTCTTTTGTTTCAAGCACTTAAATTTTTGAAGATTCAGCTCTGTGGGGAGTGCTGTTTAAATTGCTATTAATTGAGAGAACCTTCATTTCTTCTTCGCTCCTGAAAAGGACATAAGAAAAGAGAAATAGGAAAAATATTGTTGAAGTAAGAGTAGGATGGAAATACACCTCATTGTAACACATAACAGATCAAATATATGGCAAAGGCCATAAACACCAAGTTTCCTAGAGTCCCCTAGTATCATACAGTTCTCAGCACTGGATTTAGCTATGGTATTGATGAGCAACGAGTTTATAAGGCTTGGGGCTCTGCAGCAGTTTGACCTCTCCCTTACCATACTGCAGGGAGTGCAATACCACAATCAGATGGTACTTCTGTACTTCAGAACCTCCCTAGTTTTAATGCTTTACCTAATAGCATCGACAGACTCTTTTGGAGGCAGGGGTTCTTGTCAACTGACATTCCAGATTATTTGCAGTGATTTGAAACACTGGCTGAAAAGGAGAAAAAAACTGACACAGAGCCCCATGAAATGCACTGTTCTTCCATACAGGTGCACAGACCAACGGGTGAACCACAACAGACCTCTCACTGTCGTTGCAGTGTTCTTTTAAAAGCCCTTCTACCTCACACTGGTTCTCATACTCTGATACTTTTTAAGGATACCCCAGCTTTGCCAGAGGGGTCTGAATTAATTTCAGCTGAACTTTTCTGTGCAAGAAATGCAAATACATTATTTGTATTTCATTGCAGTATACATCTAAGCTGCACAAATGCAAAATCAATAAAGTCCATATAATAATAGTACTAGTTCTGGCGGTATTTTCACTATATTAACTTGCTTCATAAATATGGTAGACTATTTTTGCATGCCTAAATATTTATTAAGTGTTACTGTATTTATTTTTATTATTAGATAAGTGACCTACTATTTCAACTTGTCAGGAATATTAACTTTTCACAGATAAGCCTGTGGTTGCAAAATAATTATGACACCCAAAATAACGCAGACAGATTAGACTCACTTGAACTGGTGAACTGTCATCTCTGATGCAAGTCATTTTTTTAATGACAAAAAATGTTATTAAAGACAGAATAAAACTCTGCAAACCAGGAACCATTGATACTAAAATGTGAGCACGTGCTGCCCAAGAAGGGAGGTGGCTAAGATAAATGAAGGATATCTTGACTAAAGGGTGACTAGTTTTCAGAAGTCTATCCAGTGGCAAAAATGCAAAAGAAATAGCAAGTACAGTGAAAATGAGCACCACTAATCTGTGTGAAAAGTGAAAAAAGTGGGAAGCTGACAGTCTATACATACTTAAATATCATAAGGTAAAGACTTGGACTTACCTTTGACTTTTTTCGTGCACACCAAATACTAATAACAACAAAAATAAAAAAGAGCACAAAGAAAATGCTGAGGGCTGCCACTAAAAGAGCAGAAGAAAGATACCATTACTCTAAGTCATTAAGAGAAGAAAATAATTAATACCTACATTGGTGAGGCAACACAGAATAGTTATATGCTACAGTAGAACCTAGATCTTTATTTTTCCTCTAAACAAAAGTCTATTTCAAATCTGGATAAGCACAGAAATGAACCGAGCATATTACAACTCATTACAGTCAGTAATTATTTTTGGCAGGCAAAGTAACTTTCATCCTGATTAAACTTTAACAAATCAGTTGCACACAACTCACCTCTAACACATTCTAAAGCATCTGTTCAGCCATGATAGTTAATACTATGCTTAGAAACATATTTCTAAGCAGAAACTTTGTTTTATTTGAAAGAACTTACAAAGCCTATCCCTTTTCATTTTTATTTGAAACATTCTGGAGTGAAGCACTTTTTACAATTTTATCAACAATTTCTGTGAGCCCACCTTGAGGATATTTGGAACACTTTAAGACCAAAGCAGCTTTGCTTATGAATGAATTTAAGCAATGTGCTTTGTTTGTTTGACTGTGCTTTTCCTTTCAGGTTTCCTTGCATTTTTACAGCTGTTACCCAGCAGAATAATAATCAGATACATAACACAAAGAAAAGAGTTTGTCTAGTTATTCATATAAAAAAACCCTGATTGTTAATTTTTAATTAATGGTAATAATGCTATGTTAATGTTAATGATGTTGTTTAATAATATTTCAATTAATAATACTGTAAGTAATATATGTTAATATTCATATAATAATGTATTGTTAAATAACATTTATTTCTAGTCTGAAAACAGATGTGTAAAACAATAGCAAAGATTTCCCTGATTTTACCTCTTCCATTTATCATAACAATATATGCTATATTCATCTCCACATTTAGTATACCAACAGTTACTGCTGATCATAATATCATTGGTGTTGAAGTTTTTACTAAAAGAAAAAGCCCCAAAGAGTAATTATCATAATTCTAAAACCAGTAAATTACTATGGTCTAGTCTAGTAAAGTGATATTCTTATTACTCAGATAAGCATACCAGAAAAATACAATGATTTTCAATTAAAGAGTGTCTTTAATCCCCATTCATAAAAGGATAACTTCTCAGGCTAATGTAGGCAGTCCGTATCCAGTTTTTGGTTTTGATAATCAACTGTGGTAAAAGAAGCTGGAAGTTCAAAACTTAGATAAAGAAAAAAATTCTATATGCAGAAGTAAATGTATTGAAGTTGTCAACCTACCTAATGAAGTGGAGAGTTCTTTTGCTGACGAAAAGAAAAACAGTGAAAATTAGAACCATGAGGATACTGTACAGCTATGTGTAATGAAACTGAAAGCACTTTTCCATAGTCTTTTTTGATCACAAAGCACCAAAATTATGGTTGGTTGTTAGAAGCAAACTGTAAATCATTATTTCCTGTCAAAATAATAGATTGCAGCTATTAATTAGTCTGGGCCTACATTCACTGTACTTATATGCTGATTTCTGTTTACCTTCCTTCATACGTGCTTTGTCTGTTTGACAGGTAAGCTTTTATGTGCAAGAGCTCTCTCTCACATATTTAGAGAGTTGTATATTTATATATATCTACAGTTAGCATAACTTAGCCCAAATCAGAATAGCAGTTTTCTTCAGATCCTGCCACGCTGAATGACAAAGGAAGGAGCAGATAAGACTGTCACCACCAAAAGTCACCTCCTCCTTCTTGCCTTTCTTCTGTTTATCTTTACCACTCAGCCTCCAGTAGTGTCTCAACATAAGAGGCACAGAGAAGACATGAGGGAGAAATAGGGTAAGTGAAATTCCTAGCTCTTCAGCTAGCAAAACCACCGCAACAGCTGCTTAACTGAACAATACAATACAAAAACCTCTCAAACCTAGGAATTCAGAAGACATTAGGGTTCTAAAGCCCTCATCTATACCTATAAAGTTTTGTGCAGCTCTAGCTGGGCTTGTAATAGTAAAGTTAAGCTTGTAAAAGCAGTCACTTCATAACGCCTCTAGAAAGATCAGCCGGAGCAGCGTATCATTTCACACACACACAAGCAAGTGCTGATGACCCTGCACAGATGGGTGTCACAGAAAGATGCAGGACACTTAACAGGTCTGTGTGGGGCTCTTCTGGTGCTATCTTCCTCTTGGTTTTCTTCCTTTACCACAAACTATCAGCCTATCCATTGATCCATTGTCTGACATTTTATACTACATGACTATTTTCTGATGCTTGACAGTCTTAATTATGTAGGCTTTGTTATTTGAGATGCCTCAAATATTCTCTGTGTCTCAGCTTCAACCTCTATAAAAACAGGGGGGAAACTTTAAATCCATAACAGGGTTGTAGTGCTGCTAAATTAATTCACCTGTGCAATTTTTTAAAAGAATTTTAGATAGAAAGTGCAGTTAAAAGGCATATCACTATGACAGTTTCAGATTCATTTGTATTGCAATGCTGGTACCGGCAGAGACACCATCAAGGTACTGTCAGTGGCATACTCAACATTCAGTATGGATTAAAGTACAGATAAACAGTGATAAAGTACTGATGAGTTTTGCTCATAACATCTTGATACCAAAGTGATTTGGCTCTGTTCAAATGTTGCTCCTATGAGTAGATGACAGGTTTAGCCCTGTGTCCATCATATAATGCTGAACAATGAAGGCCAAGGTACCTACAATCAGCTGTCTTTGCCTAACTATGCCAAACTGTACCTCAGTTTAAACATGGGTTTAGAGTATGATCAATCAAGTGACTTAACAAGTTCCCATCTGTTGGCACAGACACAGTTACTGACAGTAAGTGCATTCTCAGCTCACTCCAGTCATGAAGTAACTCACAACATTTAAACTAACAGGTTTTACTTTATGCTTGGGACAGGCTCATAGTGTTCACATTATCTATTACTAGGCTTCATGTGATGGAGGGCTGCTTGGCATCCTGGAGTAATGCAATCAACTTGGCCATGTCCTTAGTCCTTCATTGCAAGAAACTGGTATTTCTCTATTCTCTATTTCTCCAGGAGAAGAGAGCAAACTTTCATCTTCGTAACACTTCAACATCTCGTGACTTAGGCAGCAGGCTTGGCAATAGCTGAGAAAAGGAGCAACTTCCATCGAACTGCCAGAGTGTCAAGACTCAGCAGGACAAAATCAAACTTTGAACAGGAATAGGCACAACAGGATATGCACAAAAAGAACAGACAACTGCGCAAGAGTCACCATGAGAAAAACATCAAGGGAGAAATGAAAGAGTGRATTCACAAGACTCAGGCGCGCACACTGAAGAAGGAACTGAGGATCTGGAGGAAGCAATAAATTAAGAAACAAACCTGAAATATGGTCATTCCYGTGTGTTTCTGGTTCAGGAGTCTGTGTGACACTGGAGGAAGATGAGACACTAGGTGAGACACTAGACGAGACACTAGATGTCTCCTTTGATGGCAAAGATGTTTGTTCTGTTGATGTTTCATTTGCAGCAACTTGTGTATTTTTACAAAAATATCCTAAAATTTAAAAACAAATATATTATTACTGGAATATATCACACCATTTATTATTAAGGCTGTCTGATAATTTCTTTTATAAAATCCTGTTTTCAAATGCTGATAACTTGGACAAACTTGGCTGCTGTTTTATGTGTGGAATGTTTGCCACCATTAGACCTCTGTATGAAMATATCAGTTGAAATTGTTATATCATTTCTCAGAATAAGCTTTCAAAAACAAGACTGTCATTTACTCAGATTAAAAAAATATTTTCACAGACATTCTCCTCAGATATTGCAGTGTTTCCATACTTTGGAGTAAGAACTTGAAATCCATAAAGAAAAGTAAGTAAAGCTGTATCCTCTACTAAATTTGGGCAGTCTGTGAAAATCAGCAAAACCAGCTTAACCGTAAACCCGTGAAATGATATTTCATTTTCTTTGCTTTGAAGAGGTTTGTTAGGATATGACAGTTAAATTCTCCTGAGATGTTTGTTGATATCCATGTTCTTTCTCAGGTTTCCTCTGGCCTTATATGCTATGGGAAGCAATCTTCTTAACATAGTTGATGCAACACATTAGGTTGCTTTAGTTAACAAATGAAAACATCCTTTCTTTCAAATTCCTCCTCAATTTCAGTTGCAAATTAATGAAAAAGAAAATTTGGGGAAGAGTGAAAGATACTTTTCTTGAGCTTCTCCTGCATGACAGGAAGAGAGAAAAAGTATACACTTGGTTCTGTTACTGCGGCATTAAGCAGGTGCTTTCTTACAGTACCTCAGTTGTGACATTAAAAACAGAACAAAACTTCTGTGGTACCAAGTTTAATCAGTGAAGTCCCAGGAGGTTTTACATAGGAAATAACTCATTCTGAAACAGCACAGGGGGACAAAGCTGCATCACATGAGATTCTTGGACACATAAATTAAATAAATTAGTGCCATCAAACATGTCTTAAATAATTCTGGTCTACTCTCAGAAGTCTTGCTTTCTATATGGTTCTTGCTAGAATTATAGCATAATCCCCACGTATAATGTCCGCAGCTCTTCTGAAAGGGAGGAAACATGCACTCATGACATTGCAATAAGAAAAAACAGTACTTATAGGCAGATGTTGCCCTTTTTTTCTGAGAATATGGTGCACTTGTTAGCAATGGGTTTAAGTTGCTCCATGGCTAGCAGAAAAGCTTGCTTTGTCACTGTGAGGCCTTTATAAGACTCATGCCAAGCAGAGCACAACTCCACAGACTGGGCCTGTAGATATACATATCTCCATGAACTCTTTTGAAAACGGACAGCATAAATTTTCAGCCAGGCCTGTGATCTTAAGAGTCCATATGCTCTCATGATAAGAAGGTCCATTAGCCAAAAAAACCCATCTCCTGGCACCTCCTTAAATTCTTGTTCTATTGCTGCCTTTAGTGGGACAAAGGTGTAAAGAAAAAAGTCCCTTATGTCTTTGTATGAATCTAATCCTATTTTTTTTCATTTTGACAAGAAGGCAATATTCCAGTGAAAATTAATGAAACAGATATAGAGTTTCTGTTGTATCATATTCAGTCACAAATTCTAACTGCAAAACATGAACGTATTCRTTAGGCACAAACAAAATAAGGTGCTGGAGTACTGTCCTCCAGGTACTCTTTGCAACTACTCAAGTCCTAATAATGCAATTGGTGGGAAAAAGTTCGTGACACTAGCAAGGTGACACACCACCCTTTCTCACTGCTCCCCAGTGAATTTACAAAGTCTTTGTGGTAGACTTAGGAAGAGATGGTGCTCACGGGTAAATGTCCTGAACTCATTCCTCAACTAGGAATCAGTTCTGGGGTTTTTGCTCTATTTTGCAGCATCACTGAGATATTGCCACTGTACCTGTAACCATCAGTGCTAATAAAAGAAATGTATTAATTACGTGTATTTGTCAACATACCTCTAATTCTAATATTGTTTGTTACAATACTGATGTGTCCCTTTCTGTACCTGCAAGGGATTTCTTTGAAAAACAACAACCCAATTTATTTTTGAAGTTTGATTATTAGAGGCTACAGAAATTTGTATGGCAAAATATCTTTATGCTTTACCCTGTTTTTAAGTGAGTTTAATCTTACCAATAGAGACGCAACTAAAGTAATCTTTCATATGGTAAAATATAATCATGCATAGAGAAAACTTCATCAACGATTGTACAATGACTTATAGATCAATTCATACTAATTTCCATTTAGAATATATTTAGGTATATCTTCATACAGTAATTAAAAGAATTGAAGAGAAAGTAATGGCTGAGAAAACAAGTATAAAGAAATGTTTACTCACCTGAGAGCAAGAGAATGAAAGTAGGTATTGTCTTATACAAGCTCATTTTTTCCTTTTGTATCTGGCACAGTGCAAAAAACCCAGAAAGCAAACCTGAAAAATTCCCTCGTCACTGTCCCCACAGCAAAGAAAGTTTGGTCATTATTCCCTAAAGCAAAAGACCTCAAAAGACTAACCCTGCCACGCTTATCATTTCCTGAGCTGTGTATTGGTTGGATCACACTTTCCCATAAACAGCTGTTATAAGCAGTTAAACACCACACAAGCTGTGTAACTTTAGGAGTTTTGGATGTACTAAAAAGAATTTACATACTACAAAGTGAAGCGTGCAAAGAGCACAAAAATTACAAAACTAACAACTAAATAACAAGTTCTAGTCATATGTAAAAACAAGTTCTGAACTGTGCATTTAGTAAAATACTCTAGTTCTGATGAGGATATTCTCACACCTCACTCTTACAAAGAGACTTTCCATAGATCTCAAAGCACATTTTAAACATAGAGAATTAATCTCCTTCCATGGGCCAGGTTTATCTAGGAGAAACCTGGCCCATGAAAGTGAAAAGCCTGTTGATCACAAAAGACAACAATGTTCTCTTGCACTAGTCACAGATCATACTACATTCCTAAATATTCACTGCAGCATAAAAATAAATATCCAAAACAAAATCATTGCCACCCTGGAAAGTGTAAGTGATTAGTATGTACCTGAATTATTTAGGATCCTTTAAAGAAATAGTATTATGACTTCCATAACCGCTTCCCAAGTGCATCTCAAAATTGTTGGTCAATGTTTCAGGTTGTCCGACCACCTGGAACTATATATATCTCATTCAAGGTTATATGACAGATGATAATTAGAATGAAAAGGAATTAAATTTGTCAAGTAAAAGGAGTCTGCTTGGCAAGTTACCATCACACTATCAAATATCCCACCCTCTTCCTCTGCTGAGACTATTTTTTCAAAGTATACGAGAATACAACATGAAATACTTGCATCTCCATGGACTCATGCACCGTAGTGCAACTCACTGTTAGTGGGCTCATTTCCTCAGCCATGTCTCCTGTCCTGGTCAGTCACTGTAGGACTGCACCCAGGTCAGTGAGGTAACTGCCCCTGCCTGTGTTGGGGTCACTCCTGGCCCTGCTTTGCTGCTCCCTGACCGCACCTTGAGGGAAGTGGTTATTCCCCTTGGTCTGGCACTTGTGAGACCAATTCTGGAGTGCTGTGTCCAGTTTAATGCTCCCCAGTACAAAAAACACGTAGACGAATTGGAGCAAATAAGTGGAGGCCACCAAGATGGTCAGGGGGCTACTCGTACGATGTACACACATGATTTATAAGGAGAGRGTGAGGGACCTGGGTTTCTTCAGCCTGCAGAAGAGAAGTCTTGGGGGCAGGGGGTCTCACTGCTGTCTTCAACTATATAATGCGGGTTGTAAAGAAGATGGAGCCAGACTCTTCTTGGAAGTGCAGAGTAAAAGAATGAAAGACAATGAACACTGCAGCAAGGAAAATTCTGACTAGAAACAAGGAGAAAATTCTTCACAAAGAGGGTGCCTACGCAGTGAACAGGCTTGCCCAAAGATATTGCGGAATCCCCCTCCTTGGAGATATTCAAACCTCAACTGGACGAGGCCCTCAGCAACRTGACCTAATGTTGAAGTTTGTCTGCTTAGAGCAGGGAGCTGGACCAGAGCACCTCCAACTTAAATTATTCTACGGTTCTTTGATATACAGTAGTGTTATACCTGAGTCCTTCTTGCACCTCATTAAACATGGAGTTCCACAGAAATCAAAATATGAAGTAGCTATTTCATTTTTACAAAGCCTATTCAAGGCAATAAACATTACTTGCAAGATCATATTCCTTATATGTGCACTTTCAGGAGACTTTGGGAAATAAATACAAATATTTGCTATGTAAACAAATGTTTGCCCATCAAACTTATTGGGATCAATTCATATGCCCAAACAAAGGTGTCCAGTGCCACTTTAGATACCATAATTTATCCAGGACATCCACATGGGACTGACAGTTATGGTACATGTCCAGTGGGAGACCTGCACTCTTCTGGAACTGAACACTGAGGCCCAGCAGGCTACTGTAGGCTGTCTAAAATGCTCCTAGACACTCGTGGTAATGCAAGTGAATCAGTCCCCTTACATGTAATTCTACATAGAATTATCAAATACACATAATTCTTCAGAGCAGTTATGAAACGTATAATCTTAGCATGAGTACTGAAAGAAATTATTTAATTTGGAAATGTGTAGCAGGATATAACTGGATGTAACTGACTGCACATATTTTTGTATTTTATATCCCTATCAGGAAAGGGATCTACACATACATTTTACTAATGTATGCTTGAAAAAAATGCCCATTTAACTTAAATTGCAATTGGATTCATAGTCACCAAAGGCTGAGGCCAGATGGTTAAACTCCTTATCTCAGCGGTATGCAGAGGGATGTTCAAGCAGGTCCAGTCTCTATAATGGAACTACTCATCTGAGTAACTCTTTACTTTTGAAAGTAGCAGATCCACCTCACAGGCTACACTACTGAACTTAACCCATACTTAGTTGATTTATTGGATTTAGAGCTTTATAGACCCCAGTCTGAAATCACCTTGAATTTGAGACATGCTAGAAACCTAGGAACAAGATATTTTTTCATCATCATAAATTGGAACTAAAATACACAATTTAAATGTGTACTTTGTTTTGAAACAGGTCTATGTATGGAATGCCATACTAGTCATCCAAAGACTGAAAGAACACTTCATGCAGTCAATTACCAAATTAAGGTCTCCAATGAAAATGGGTTCTGATTCCAGAATTGCTTTCTTAGCTGGTTACCTCTGTAAGAATGGATTCAGACAAGAAATTCATTTTCATAATTGTCCTTGGCTAACCTTTTCTTCAGGAAGTTGCTGTGTCACCAATTATTAAGCAAAAAACTATATCTGTTTACAGTTTCTCTGTATCAGTAAAATTGCCAAATGGCAGCATAATGCTTGCTCGTGTCACATTAGCAGCTTTTTTTTTTCACCAGTGCAAACATCCTTATCTTTTCTTCTTCACTCAACATTTCTTTATCAGGTCATAGCAGAACCTTTCTGCCTTCCAAGTCTACTGATAACTAGTACAAGAAGCCACTTTCATTATGCATTTTTTTTCAAAGACTGCTCCCAAACTATCATGTAACCAATGCTTTCTTCTCAGACTTTGTTTGAAGAATAACTCCACCAACAATTATGTTTTCTGTCCCTTTTGATAATATTTTACTGAACTAAGAAATTAATATCTTCATACATTTCCAGTGTATATGGAGAAAAGCATTCACGCAGACTCACTCTACAACTGAAGAACCATGACTCCTGTTCAAGGAGCTGTAGACAGAGGCAATTCAGAGGGAGAGTCCCATCTAGGTGTGAACTTCTGAAACACCAGAGGTCTGTCCACCCATTTAGAAGGATCCTTAGGCAGACTGACCTCTTCTGCCTAAGTCAGACAAGTTAACTTGTCTCAAAAGGGTCTGCCTTCAAACACACAGTTATATACATTGAAGAGAGAAAAGGTACAAATAATGAATGCACCTACTTACAGGAGAGCAAGGGGGTATATAGCAAATGGGTAGAAGGATGCTCATTTGCAACCGAACGTAACAGAAAGCTTCCCTTGGACCACACAGAAGCTCTGGAAGCCATAAAGATCAGCATTATATTAACAATACTTCTGTTTCCCCTGGTCTCAAAGCATGAAATTTTCAAGCCCACTGTTCCCTGGAAAAAATCTTTCAACACTGAAGCAATCTCCTTCCAGTATACACTTTATAAAATAGTACCAAAAGCCACACAATCTCCTCTTTAGCAGATACTCCTCATCTAGGTCACCAGACTTACCAGGGAGTACTGATCCCTATTAGTTCATGACCTTTCATGAATTACATCCTGTCACATAAACCCTTTCAGAAGGACTTGGGGCAAAGCGGTGTATATAGGAAAGGCACTGCCATCTCTTTTACAGAGATCAAGGGTTTAAAAGGAAAATAGATTCAGTTCTTTAGGACCTCTGTACATTCCCCCAAATTTGTATCCAGTAAATATCATGCCTACTAAACCACCTCTACTTTACTAAATGAGATAAGTTACTTCTACACAGTGTTACAAAGAAGGGAAAAAAGTTATATACATATATGTGTATATATATGTTTTTTATAACTATTTCCTCTTACTCACTGGTTTTGGAAAGTTCAGTTTCGAATAAATGGGGTCAGATAGGTGGCCAGGTAATTATATAGTTGGAGCCTACTGTATCTCCATTTCTCCTCATACTTTGGAGCAACCAATTAGATGCTATGCCACAGGTACAGGTCTCTTCTTTATTATCTCCTAACCTAAGCTTTGGGATTTGCTTTGTTTATGCCTAATTAGAATTATTTAGAAAAAAAAAAATCCTGCAATACATTTTTGTTAGAATGTTTTGATTCTGAAATAGTTTTGGGAAATGGTTCAGTTTTTATATATCTTTAACTGAAAACCATTAAACTTCTGCCTGCCTAGAAAGCTGTAATCCCAGACTCTGTCAGTTCAGGTCAGACACATATGTGGATTGTTTTGGACTTGGGAACGCACAGAAGCCAGGCCCATAAGCAGCCTGATAGATAGGTAGACACACAGCCAGGATTTTTAGGGTTCCCTGGTGTATTACTTGGAAGTATGAAGTTTAGAAGTTTCAACTGAAAAGACATATTTCTGAGATTTGTGTCCCTTCATCACCTGGAGACTGAAGTTAGCCTTGAAATCTGAGGATCTGTGGATCAGCAACACTGAACAACTGTATTTGTGGCACTCTGCATTTAAAAACCAACCAAAGTAAAAGGCTTAAACTGAAGTCATGTGTCTCTAAAATCAAACAGCCTTAGAAGTTGTTGATATAGGAATTTGGCCATCCTTGCCAAATTTTACTTATTCTACTCCTCTTATTTTAATAGAAATTATAGGAACAATAATTAATGTAATGGATGTTTTTTATTAAAAATGTGGTATTGGATCATCTGTCCAAAAAAGAACTCGATGGACACCACGTGAGTCCACACAGTCTGCTAGACTGGACACTGCCATGAGGTGGGCACTGTACAGATGCTTGACGAGGAAACAATGCTTAAGAATTGCTTGAGCCTCAAGCCTAAAGCTGCCTAAATCAGTGTTTTATGACTCATGTGACCTGAGTTCAGATTCACTGTAATTCTGTTCTCAAGTCCAGAGTTGAGGTACTGAGAAACAGACTGTTAATAAATCTTCCCTTTTCTGTTGAAGCGAATGTGAGTCTCCCCTGAAGTTGGCATCATATACAGATCTTCTCCATAGGAAATCAACAGCCAAGATGTCAGTGGAGTGGTCACTGACTGACTATTGATTGCTGAGGAACAGATACATATCAGACAACATTGCCAGAGGAGGACAGATGCAGCAAAGCAGCCACCTGCAAAAGATAAGCTCCCAGATGTAGGACTTGCCCCATTTATTTTGCTCTAAAGAGTGATCTGATCTTTATTTCAGTTCCTCCATCTCTTAGAGCCTGTATTCTCTACAGAGTGCTCTTAATCTTCACACCTGCTCTCTATTCCAGTTACCATATCTAGCATTTCTGAAAACTGCTGTCACTGTCATTACTAATGAGAATGCCAGACAGCGAATCCAGTGGACATTTAAAAGACACCATAGCAGCAATAGATGCACTGTATCAAAAGCAACAAAGGTCAAAAAGAAAGAAGGGAGCAGGGAAGAAAATTCAGAAAACCACCTGCAAACTCCTTTGATGAAACTGCAAAATAAAAAAGCATTTTTTTAGCTCAGTTCTCCCTAATAAGTTGGGTAAACATTTAGTACAATTTCCCCTCATGCTCCTCACCTCCATATTCTCATTTGTAGTCATTTACCTGTCTGTTGTCATCCATTCAAATGTAGGCACCTCAAGGCACCTGCAGTGACAGCAAAAATAGATACAGGTAACACAGAGAAATAATTAGCCATGAAAATATTCATGGTGGCAGTAAAGTCTCAACACCTTGAAGTTCAGGTGAATAGAGGCTGCTAGGCAAATGTAGAGTTGAGTTAAGGTAATCCATTTGAAATCAGTACAGTTAACAACTCTTCACATCAAGTATATTAATCACCAGGAATGAAGAGTTATCCACAAAGGTTGACTTATTCATTTGCCAGATGCTACTGTGGGGGAAGTGATCATCCATTAACATCAGTTGAGTTGCATTAGCCATGGCCCATAGAGGAATTAATTGTAAAAAAGTAGTGGCACCATCCAATATGCAGAACAAAAGAGAGGAAGTATAGTATCTTACTATTATAAATGTTATCCTTTCTCTTTCTGTAGCCTTCTACCCTATAAAATTCATTCCATTAAACATGAAATGTTTACAGAATGAAATCTTATAGCTCTATGGGACAGAAAGCTTGTCTTCACATTTGTGCTTAAGAAAGCTGGATTCTGTATGCTGTAAAAAATTAAATGTCTTTGATAATAAATACTCCTGGTAACAAATACTACAGAACAGTATGAAATTATCCTTATAGAGTTACTTACAAAATGTCTGAAGAGTTAAATATTTTTCCATTGACTTCAGTGTCATGTGATCATTCAATGACTTGTTTCAGCATTTAAAAAGCATACAGGCTGAAGTTCTAACAATTTTGACTTTTGCAGATTAGGATTACCAACAGAAAAGTCCAAGCTATAAGCCGAAAAACCTGTCTTATTTGCCCTGTATCTCACATAATAGTATGCTATGTCAAGTCAAACAAATGCATGATTGTTCCCATCTTCTAAACAGATCTCATAAAGTTAATTTGAAAAAAAGAATCCATTAGAAAGTGCTCATATGACTCAGTTTTATCAGCAGTTTTGCATCTTGCTTAGTAGGTTAGGCTTTACTTACAGAGTTTGATTATTATTATTATTTCATTATTTTCAGTAGTGTAGAACGTTTCAACTATTTAGAAACTTCTCAAGTATCACATGATTGCAAATAGCAGTTTTTGCATCATGTCACACACACTGATTTTCATGCCTATACTACTGTATGTGGCTTGGAGCTGTGGAATGATGCATAGTGGCAGACTGGAATGAACAGATAGTTCTGACTGGGAAAAATGATAACCATTTAAATTAGAAACTGTACTACATTCAAGGATCAAACTGTATGGCAGCTTCTATTYACTTATAAAATAATAAGTGAGATTCATCCTAACCCAACAGGCCTTTGTAGCAAGATACCTCCCACAGGGCAGCTCAAAATGATTGCTGCTGAAGATTAAGTCATATACATTGCAGTCTACTGGTTTCTCTTTCTGTTCCACATGCACGTATACATGTGCACACATACCTATGGTTCTTTTTCCCAGATGAGGCTAAGGAGGAGCTTTAAAGCTCCAGGGATATCCCTGCTGAATTTTCCTCAAAATGATTCCACTGAAAAAGGAGGGCTTATCCCCCTGAGGAACTAACTGCAAGGGTCCCTATTTTACAGGCTTTCACAGAACTGGTTGCCATTTTTTGTTGACTTGTACAGTACCCTTGTTACACAATGCCATCATCCACAACCAAGATGCTGAATCAAGCAGACTTCTTAAATCTCAGTGGTTAATGAGCAACATAGCTGTCGCATGTGGAAGAAATTTTGCCTTGTCTGACCAGCAGAAACTTGCAGGTAGACTCTGTCTTGAAAATTTATGCAGAGTGTAGCGGATATAGGATGTGGAGGTAAGTAGTCCATTCCTCTTCCTGCTTGCCTTGGCATATCTTCTGACACCACACAAGAAGTCTCAGTGTTGTGGACAGCTAACAGAAACCACTGCTGTCTCCCAACTCGTAGTTGGAGAATTTCCAAACTCATTTTATTCTCTTTGCCTTTTGAATGGAAAGTAGGATGTTGGCCTTTTCCATTAATTCACTATCCTAGCTGTATGTGTTAGCACACCAAACATTGAAATTCGAAGGATATGTCCTCTTTATATTAGACACTGCAAATGTGTATAATGCAAAATTTTTGTCTCAAAGCATTTTTAGTTTAATTTAGGACTGTCCTGTTTCTCTCTCCTGCCTGCCTGCCAAAACTATGGATTTCCCATAATGCCTACAAGAAAGAGAAGAGATTGATCTGTAAGAATAAATCTGAATTCCCTCAAAGTTATTCCACAAAACAATCTCAAGTTATTTAGGAAGGATCTTTCACACGACTGGCAAAAAACCAACCCCAGTAACAGATGGAAGTTTGTCTCCTGTAGCAAATACCTCATACAGCTCTCATGTTCATGTTTCCATGTTTGTTTTACAGTGGCATGGTCCTTCTTCATTCACAGTCTGTAGGTAGTAGTCTGAATTCAGCACCATATAGAAGTTGCTGAAGTGAGAGACTGTCAGTTATTTATTTTTTCGCATTTGAGCATTTCATTCAGGAACTATAAAATGCTTCATCCTCTCTACATTTTGTAACGGAGAATAACTTTGAGCCCCTTGTGTTTTAGTTCCCTTGATCCACATTGACCACACATTTTAAGGAGAGGTTGACAGCTAGCATGTCAGTTATTTTCAGATATCTGTCTCTGTCAAATTCAGAAATCCCAAGAAAATAAACGAAGTGCAGGATTATAAATACATGTGAAATCAGAGCTGTCATCACTCTCAAGGATTTTCCATTGTGCCTGCTGCACTATTTTTAAGCTAAGATTTCCCAGATGTTTAGTAGGAATGTTTAGAGAGTAAAACATTTCATTTTTCTGATGGCTGCAATATTCTTAAATTTAACCTATTCCTAATTCAGTTTATTAATTCCACCATGCCTGATTTGTTATTCTCACTTGTGTAAGCAGAATAGAATAATAAAAATGAAGTTTAGCAAGCCTATACAGTTCTCATATGGCCTGAAAGCTGTTGCTTCAGATTTTGAGGTACGCTCAGTTATTTAGAAGAATAGTGCTAGAGACACCCTGAAAGCAAGCTCCTCATGTGTGTTCACTCTGGCCTTCAGAGGCTAGCACTGGGTCTATTGCTCTGAGCCAYAGAGTAACAGGGTAGCATTATCCTCCACAACATGATCCTTCTGCTAGCCAGTGGTTTACTGAATGCAGCTCAGAGAAGACTGATTTAAATTTCCAATTTTAATTATGATTTACATTAGCAAGAAGGAAAACTTTATCTAAAACTTTAATCTTATTTTACCTTGCTAACCGATATAATCTAATAGCGCCTTCTCTTTGGTCAAGCCATAGGATATAGTATATCTATACATTTTAATGTAAATAATCTTGTAGCTTAAACATATTTATTCAGAAACCTAATTTTTATGATGGTTGAGAATGGTGACTTATCCATTTCTTATGTTCTACATGGCTGATTTTTACTTGCCTTTTTTTTTTTTGTTAAATTGCACCTGGAAGAAAATTGGATTCCAGCAGAAAATACATAAAAGCAGAGTTTTAGAACTAGTAGATCTTATATCCTCACATTCACAATGAGTCTTCTTGTGTTTTTGACTCTCATTCAGGCTCAGATTATGAATGTGCCTGTCATTAATACAAACATAAATGCAGGAAATATTCCCTCTGAATCCTTAGAAGAGGCTACTATTGTCAAAATAAGTCTAAGGCACCCACTGCCTACAGTTGCTTGTAGAGTGACCCATCAGTGCAGTGCTCTGGCCTTCTTTAAAACCTTAGCAGTACAAATTTACTACTTGATTACTATCTTTCTGTGTAGCATAAATTATTTCAATTGATAACAGTGACTTCAAAAAAAGTTCCTGAGCTTCATATTCAGCTTTATGTATACTTCGTTTAGGAAATAAAATATACTTAATTTAAATAAAAAGTCACATTTAAAGCTACAACGTTATTTTTATTTTTGTAGCCTCATAATAGTTTTACTTTGCACCTCTTGGAGAATATGGTTCAATGCTTATGTAGATTAACCATATCACTTTTTTTGATCTATATTTTCATGATGGGCAAGTAAAGTTGTGTGAAAAGACTGTGGATCATGAAGGTCTGTAAGTTTGCAATGATTTCTCCCACAGAAGATCACTGCTTTCAAGTCCCTGTGCCTTCCATGGCCTCTTCCAAATCCTTTACTGAAGAAAGAAAAAAGCCAGACGTTCCTTGCATTAAAGCTAACTGGTGAGTTTTAATATCTGTAGTTCCAGAAGATGATAGTAGGGGATTCCTCGGTCTGAAGCCTTTTAACATACTGTTTCCCTGACCCCGAGGAAGCTCAAAAGACCACAATATTAAACAACAGCAGCAAAACCAGTCTTATCAGGTGCCAGGGCTTGATGCTGTTGCTGATGCATAGGAATCTAGCGCCATTTGAGATGATTTAAGATATCCAAGATATCTGTATGGGCTGGTGGGTCTGGCACAGGATGTATGGCAGACTTGTGCCTTCTAGAGCATCAGTGAGGGCCAAGCAGGGTACTGTAAGGCATGCCAAGTGGCAATAAATGTGTTTGGAAACTGGATCAAGCCTCTACTCTAAGTCTAGTAATAAACTGCTGAAAGTATTAGCAGAAGAAACTACTATGATAGGTCAATAATCCCCAAATTTATTTTCCACAGACCCTCATGAAGAATGGGAGCTGATGCAGATTTCATCTTCATTGGGCATGTGTCAGGCATGACAAGCTATACGGYTGCAAGGGGGCAAAAGTGTGTGTTACAAGCAAGACCATGCTTCCTGAACAAAGACCATGCTCAGGGGCAAAGGTGCTATACTAAGGCAGTACACTTCCCCTTCCTTGACGCATGACCCAATATACACTGGTAATAAGTTGCACCACTGTGGTGCTTCCAAAAGTGTGCCATTTGGGTGCCTTGGACAATGTGTGTAGCACTCTGGATCACTACTGCCTTACAGATCCTAGACTTAGGACCCTAGAGAGCCAACATACTGATAGGATAAAAGTATTTACCTTAAGAATGTTCTGCTCACATTTGAATGAAGATTCAAGCTGCTTCGTACTCCTTTATTAAAATAAAAAAGTTTCCCCATTCCAAAGTTTTGCTGTACTTTGTATATAGCAAACTACTCTAATTCACTTTTCTGTTAAGATCTTACATAAGCTGTAGAAAGGTTAAAAAGTTGTAGCTAGATTGTTTATGTTCACTGCCCATAGTCATCAAGTTACATCAGAAATGAAGTCATGTAATTGGCTTTGCCACTCAACATACAGATTTTAAGATTGCACTTATGGTCTCTCTGTGTGTAAATGGATTTGGCATGGTTTATATTACAGGGAAGACCAGCTTTTGTGCACACCTTCTTTTCTTCCCACACTCTCTTTTTCTCTTGCTCATGGAAACATACACATGCTTTTACTTAAGAGATGCTCAAAAACTATAATGCTGAAGTTCTTTGACCCTAGGCCATTAGCCCTTTCTGGACAGATCTAATAAACAACTGAAACATCTAAGAGTTTTAGGCACCTGATCTCTGGAGAAAAATTCAGAATTCTGCAGAAGGTCTGTACATGGTGCCTAGTGAGATAAAGGCAAGTCAGAGTGACAATCTAAAAAACCCGCATGCTGACTTGTGTGCTATCATCTAAGAAGAAATGGAATCGTGTTATGTGTCTTAAACATTGAGTCTCTCTGTAGCTTAGATACTTCACATAGTTCTGCAGGAAGATGTCTTCATCCATCCAAGATCTTCAATCTATCTCAGGATCCTTCTCTTTAATAAAGTAATCAGAGAAGAGGGACAACTGCCCACCTCTTCTGTAATAGACTGCACTTCAGAGCACTCAGAGATTCAATTCCTTTATCAATATGAAAATACTCAAACCCACATCTCCAGTGTCCTTTATCACCAACCAGGAGGCAAGTGTTAGTCTTTCTTTTAAAACTGGATTACAGTGCAGCAAAGGGTTTAAGACYGGTGGACAGGGCGAGAGAGCAAAACTCTTCATTCTATTGGTTAGAATATAGTCTTGGAAGGAGAAATCTTAAGATTTCCATCTCTGCTCTAAGAATAATTTCTGTACTTTATATTGTTTTTAATACAGTACACATCCATAAAGCAATAAAGCATATATTTAATTATTAACTCCTTTATATACCATTTTTTTGTCCTCTTTGCCTCAGGGCACAGTTTAGTTTAATGTACTTCTGTTAAGACTGTTAAACATGTATTATTTATTATTTACACATCACCAAGTTAACACTAGCCAAAGAAAACTTCTCATTACTTAAAGTCTGAATGAAGTACAGAGACCCACTTTAAGTGAGACTCCATACATCCTTTAGAATAGAGCTCTACCAAGACACTTTGCCTGAATGCCTGGACCTTTGTAGCTGCTTATCACTTCCACAGATAACAGGAGAGCTGTGAAGTTCAGAGTTACTCATCATATTATATTATTTTGAATATCATATCATATTATTTTGAATGATACCATATTATTTTGAATCAAATCTATGAGATATATTTTCCCACCTTTGTTCCATCTCATACGAAACAACAGTCTGGCCTTATGCCACAGTGTGTTATATTACAAGAAATGTCATAATAACTATAAATCTTAAGTTTTGAACCCAAATGTGAGTCTTGCACAGTAAGTAGTTTTCAGGCATATTCTTCAGCAGAATTTGGCAAATTTTGTACTACACTGTTACGTTCATTTTTAAAAAGTAAACAATTTTCTTACAATCAGCAAACATCTTTTGCTTCCCGTGCAAGGCTATTTTGATCAAAAACCCATAACAGCAAAATAAAGTAAAGAAACCAAACAAATATAACACATAATTTGTAGTGGAAAAATTGTGAGATATTTCTCAGCTATTAATGGAGCTTAATTAACTAACTACATTAATTTTCAGTATCATCACTTCGCATATAAAATACTACAAAATGAAAGCCGWTAACAAAATTTTTAGCACTGAAGAAAGGGACTTTGCTGTATCTCACGTTCATGAAAAGAAATCTCTGGAGAAACTTTGAATTAGTGTTCTCGTCATTGGGCACTAGAGGTCACCAGTGCTACAGACACGGGGAAAGGGACTGGTTTTACGATCTTGAGTAATACAGACAGAGGCCTCAATCAGTCTCCTGTGACTTTCATTTAAGTTGTTACTGGAAGTTCTTTGGCGTCTCAGTTTTTGGAAGAGTGAGAAGATTAAACTATTTCTTTCAAGCACGATATGTCTCAGATGTATAGCTGTGTATCTATTTGAAAGGGATGGGTGTCTCTTGAAAATATGATTTATTTGTCCCACTGATACTTGAGAGTTCCTTGGCTGATACCTGCTGTATTTGAGCTCTGAGTAATGTTGTTGAGAGAGAACCACAGAACACCCAGCAGAAACACATGTTGTTTCAAATGAAACAGCATGGCCCATTTCAAGAAAGAAACAGTGCTCCTTTACTGGTTCCATGTGTGGTGTGTGAAGGGTTCACTGAAGCAGAACATTCAAGAACACCAATTGCATTTTTTGAGTAAGAGACCACACCACCTTGTAATACATTCAGGACTTTCCATTTCTATGAGTGATACTTATGACAAAATGCCCCAAGTCCCCATGAATGTGAAGAGGCAGAAAGTGCTCAGAAATCTACATATGATATGCTAGAACACAGTCATTCTTTAGAGAAAATATATCCAGCCTTTAATTTCCAGAAAATAGAAATGTAGTTAAAATATGTTATATCACATTAATAGCTAAATTTAACAACCTCGAAGTCTATACACTGTATCAACTATTCATGTAATGCATGATGCTAACACAATCCTAACTCTAGAGTAGGCTTTTTAGCAGTGATTCATTTTATAAAAGCATGGAACTGGTACAGTCTAATAAAAATACTACTGGAATTATGGAGACTGACTATAAACAAACTATTACCTAACAAAAGGTCCTCTCAGTACATTGAACATTATTCCCACGTTAAATATCAACTCAAAGATTGTTTTGACAAAAATTTCATAAGATTTTGGATATTAAGCCTATCACAGATTGAAATTTTGGTGAGAAGTCTATTGAAGCTCGATAAACCCTGAAACCTGCATTAAGTAGCAATACCGCACAGGGTTTTTTCATGCTTGCTTTCTTCACCTAGGTTTCATCTAACTCTGAATTTCTTTTACTTTGAGATACAGTACATAAAGGATGTCTTAAGATATGCAAAGTTAAAWATTAGGCAGGCAGGAGAAATCTTACCCTTGAAAGAAGTAAAAACAACTGGACACTGTATGTTATATATTTTCACTACTCTGTTTAAAACAGCATATTAGTGTACTTAAAACACTTCACATCTGTGTTATTTATGATGCTGTAAACATATAGAAAAGCATGAAAGTCACATTTTCCACTGCATCCAGGAGACAAATTTAAAATTACAGCTATTGGAAATCTGCTTTATGAGTTGTGTGAAAGGTGTAGTTAAATGCAGTGCTACAAACTTCAGTCTACAATATCCTATGTACTGCAACTCCTAGGTAGTTGTTAACCAAAAGAAAATATATCAAGCTACGTTGAGACTTCTGGCCATGTTCAGACTGTTTTACATCCTTATGAAAAGAAAGCAAAGGTACATGTGAATCTGGCCCATGCCATATATGTCCTCGTATTAGCAAGACACTGCAAGATACAATTTAATGCATGACTTATGATCAAAGGTGAGCAAGGAAGACAGCTCAGCTCAGCAGTGAGGGCTCTCAAGGCTCTCAAGTGTGAAGCTTTGCAAGTTGAGAGGCAGATTTGGGACACAGAACTTGGTGGAGGGTCTTTCCTTGGGAGCTCCTTCCGCTTCTGCCCACGGGCTTCTTCCCTCTCTCCTCCTCTGCCTTCTCCTGCCAGCTGCCAGCCATGAGGAACCACCAGCACAACATAACAGGAGCACAATGTGGCATAACTACAATACCGCCATGTCCCTGCCCAACCCAAGGTATCTCTTATACCAGGGCGGCACATGCGTGAAGGAGGATGAAGGGCCAGCAACAGCTGAGAACTCTCCTTACATGGGGAATTCACCAGGGGGCAAATCTAATTGCTTTCTGCTTCTTTTGGGCAACCTCAACAGYGCCCAGCAGCATCGGTGCCTTCCAGATATATAGTCTTCCCTGCCAGCAGTATTTATGCAGTAAGTCTGAACTAGACTTCTTTAAACAAATGTTATATTTTATCTTAATCTTAGTGCACTCTCATAAAGGCCAGTACCTGTGAAGAAAGGGACTTACTGGATTATAAGATACAGCTCTGCAACCACTTTACTACAACAATAATAGCAACAGCAACAGCAACAACAACAACAACATCATCATACTGGTTTTCAGCTGGATCAGTTCCCTGCTGTCAGGGAAGCATATGTCAATACAAACGCTGGTGCTGGCACAAGATAGCAATCACAGGAAGGGAAGGGAGGAAAGGATGGCACTAACCCTTTTGGCAAAAGTGTGAACTAGCTTGACTGAAAAGTCATCACTGAACTGCAACATGTATTTTATGAATACGCCAATGAAAAGACAGAAGTTGGCATCAAAAGATGTGCAAGTAGGCCCTAAATTTCCCCCTCTGTGTAAAACATCCAAAGGTGTTGATACTCAGGATATGCTATTAAGCTCATCTCAGGCTTTTGTGGATGYGGGTCTCAGCAGAGAGTAAGAGCATTAGCATATGAGATGGGGCAATGTGGCTGGGTTTGAGGAACTAAGGATTTTTTCTTTGCTGATCTCAGGGAAGCTTCTGACATTTTTACTATAATAATTTACTGCAGTTTTTGTATCTGGTGAATATATGTAGGTCCTGGAAAAGCTCTTGTGTATTTACATAAATCTACTATAAATAAGACTCATTTACTTTCATCCACCCATCATATAGCTCTGGAACTAGAGGAAGTAAATATTGGACCTGGCAAATATAATATTTTATGCCTTCTGGTCCCTTCCCATTTTCTTAACTTTCATCATCTTTCAAAATTTTGTTTCTATTTCAGTTATTCAGTTCTTTTTCTGTCTAAAAATGTCTGCTTGATCAGAAAGCTGCGTTCAGCTGAAAAACAGCATTCTGATTAGGAGAATATATACTCAGGTTGGTGAACCCAATTGATGGGTCAAGTGCATCAGTTTTGTGAATCTTTCCTCTAAGTAGCTGAAACCCTAATTGCTCTCCTCAGAGAATCAATAGGTTCCCCAAGTCCTTGGCCTTGCTTGAGCTGTTTTGTTCTAACCTTGCAGAGTAAGGTAACTCTAAAGTTAGTTTATTCTGCCACTTGTGGCTCCCTGTACAGCTTATAGTAGCTCCCCTCCCCTAGCTCTGGGTTTGTGTTCAAGGGAAACAGACTGCAGTCATCACCACATTGGCCCAGAGRAACCTGGCTGCTTGTGTTTCTTAAGAACTCTGACTTGCTGAATAARTCTGGGTAACTTTTGGCCTATTTAAATTGTTTAGACCTGAGACCTGAGCAGATAGCCCTGCAGCATCGGGGAGGTGACAGAGGTGGTTTAGGGCTCCCTATGTGCTTTGTTCATGGAGCTCAGCATGCATGTCCAAACAAAGTTCTTAAAAGTTTTCCACCAGGCTTGTGCCATACCAGCAGTGAAGTTAACCATCATGGTTACCTTTGTTGTCAGAGTCCCTGCTGCCAAGGCAGGAATGCAAGTACAGGCTGATATCCAGCTACCCTGAGACTGTATAGCTGCTGGACTTCAACAGAAATCAACTTATAACACAGAGACTATGTTGGTGGGGGAAGGGACAGCACTATATCCATGGCCACCCACTGCCTAGAAAAAGTTTGGCAACAGGGGTGTTATTCTTGTTCCATTGGCAATCGTGGGACTTCTGCTAGACTTGATCCTAAATGAATGCATTTTTCTGACCCAGAGTCCTTTTATGTGGTTCGGCATGGAAAAGTGCCATGGTATTTGTCACAAAAAGTCCTCGCTGGCTAATCTGTTTTTAGGATTGTTGATGGTTTATAAATTAGAATTATTAGTCAAACATTGCTCTGTGTGTGCAAACTCCTAGTACAGACTGGGGCCATAGGGCAAGCATCGAACCACCTTTCTATCTAACCTAAATTGTTCTGACACAAGGGAAATGTTGTCAGAGCAAAAACAGAAGGGGACATAAGCATTTTACCTCTTACATGTACTGTAACATGTCTTAGCTGCTGTACAGGCCACTGGACATTTATACACCTCCAGGGAAAGTCAACTCATTATGCAGTGAAGCCTTGTCAGGTCCCATTTAAATATGCCATATGCTCTGTGCTTTCTGGCAACAAACTGGCTTGCTATTTCTATCCATGTTAAACAGTACAGTGGCAGATTAACAATTTAAAAATTACAGAGACAAAACTAGATGAGAATACTAGTTCACTTTAATCAAAGGACAAGTCCTTCAGTAGTGCAACAGCTTGCCATGCCTGATGCAGGATGTCCATCCCAGAGTTGAGCTGACAGAGGCATTTAGTGGTGAAGACTCCTACACAGGTGGATGTCCACAAATCCCAAATTAGGGAAGTTCTGTTACTGAGAGTAGACTGAAATAATGAGGAAACGAAAGTTGGCAAGCATTTATGTACAACTCTGTGTTACTGTGCTCACCTGAGTTTCAAATGTCATACTGCCAGATTCTTATTCCTTTTCTTTGTCCTCCAGATTCCTTGTTTATCCAATTACCATGGGTATATATATATAAATATATATACCTTGTGCTAAATTCTATGAAAGCTGTAGATCTGAGTCTTGAACCTTAGAACTATTCAACACAGCAAGAATGTCTCCAGCTGTTTATCCCCTGCAATCTTTTGTCATTCCACATCTGGCTCATGAGCTTTGGCGACTCTTCACCAGTTCTCTGAATGGACTCCTTGCAAGTGCTGGTAATCATTTTTTGTAACAGACCAGGTCAGCACTTTATGGATAGACTTTTTTTTGGTCATACCCACAAAGAAAGATATTCACATCTTTGGGTGAATGACTTTATTGACCCATACTTTTTCTGGTGATGGAATCCAAATTCTGTACATTCCACTCTTTTTCCAGGAACACTAACTGCAAAAATTAATACAATGTGCAAAACAAAGGAGAAGTCTAAGGATCAAATGGAAAATAACCCTCCTATTTACACTAAAGCAGAGTTTAGCACTGAGAGTAACTATGGTTGACTTCCCCCATGCACATATTCAATTTCATTTAAGAACCTACTAAATATATTTGCTTTGATATGAATTTCAGCCAAAGGATTTCACTCTCTTTTCTTTCACAAGACAACCTTAAATATGTATCTTTTGTGTGTTTGGCAAAAGATATTAAAAAAGATTAGAAAGGTTTGTATTATTCGCAGTCACATTAGGGTGAGAGCATAACACAGCTGCTAACTGACTAGAATTAAAAAAAAAAAAACCTCCAATGAACTTTCCATATATATGTGTGTGTAAGAATATATATAAACACATATATAACACATATATATGCAATGTCAGCTACCAGGCAATTCCTCCAGGGTATTTGATATAGCTGCTTTTTTTGAGTGATGCTTTGAGCGATGCTACAAAGCTATGTGAACAATTGGTTAATCTATTGTGGCAAAACTTCTAGACACAAAGAAAATTTCATGGAATTTTTCTTGTGTAGAGGAGGGTGCTGAAGCCGTGACTTAAAAAGACCGAATGCTCACCTAGCCATGCAGCCCAAAACCCACGGTTGTTTTAATCCTTTCCACCTCACAGGGGAAAAAGAATGCCCAGAACTATGGTATGTCTGTAAAAGACACACATAAATCTCTGAGTGGAGCTCAGACTTCCTGGGCTTTTTTGGACAACGGAGGTCTTAATGGCATAGCATGAAAAACCCTTCTCTCCATCTAGATAAGGAGGAAGTACTGTCTTTCCCTGCTAAGACTTGAGTTTTTTTCTCTCTACTTATCACTTTCAATAGCCAAGTTATTTCAGCTGAAAGGAAGGGGGTGATGAGTGTAGGTAAGTCTCTGTATCTGTATCTTTATATGGATAAAGAACTGTTTAAAAGCTTGGAAACAGAAGGTCAGAGTCAACAAATGAGTTTTAATGTCGGAGGGAGATTATCGAAGGAGTATTGCAGCTCTCTGTGCCAGGGCATGCTCTGTTCTACTTATTTATAAATGATTTAGAAAAGGGGTGAACAGTTTGCTGATGAAACAAAGTTATTCAAGGTAGTAGAAATGAGGGCTGACTGAAAAATTGTAGAAAAGTCTTACTAATGTGAGTGACTGGGTGATAAGATGGCAATGAGATTCAATATTGATAAATGTAAAATTATGCCTATGCAATAAAACAACCTTAATTTCATATATAAAATGAAGGGTTTTGAGATGATTGTTATTACTTAGGAAGYAGATTTTTGGTTTATAATGAACAGCTCTGTGAAAGCATCAGCTCAATTCTCAAAAGCAGACAGAATTTTAAGAGTTGATATTAAAAGAAATACACAGGGAATAAAACAGGGAACATAATCACATCACTGTACTAATCCATAGGAAATCCACATCTTGAATCCTTTTTCTTGTTCTTGTTCCCTCACCTTATACAGGTTATAGTAGAAACGGAAAAGCTTCAGAGCAGGGCAAGAAGGATGATGAACCACATAGAATGGCCTCCATGTGATGAATGATTAAATAGGCCAGAACTCTTCAGATCTGAAAAAAGACAACTGAGGGTAAGAATTTATATTCTCAACTCTATAAAATAAATGGCATGGAGAAGTTGAACAGGGAACTGGATTGATCATTGTCTCTTCCAGCACAAAATCTAGGAGGAAACGCAATGAAAATAATAGGTGGCAGGTTCAAAACAAACACAAGGACCTGACTCTTAGATGGCAGGATCTTCTGGATGCTAAATGTTTCAAAAAGCAACCAGAAAAATCTGTAGAAGAAAACTCAAGCAATTATTACATACAGAGATTCTGTCTCTGGCACAGGAAGTCCCTGGACCACAAACTGACAGAGACTGAGAGAGTGCTCTGCTCATGCAAAGGTATATGCTCGCTCTCCCCTTACACTCATCTCTCAACAAACACTGATGTCAGCCAATGTGACAGAGTACACATGGCCTTAGAGGAACCTTTGGTCTGATCAAGTGTGATTGTTCTTATACTCGGTAGCTAAGTTATTTCAGCTGATAGGAAAGGAGGATGGTGAGGGGAAAAACAGACTTAACCTGTAGGAGAGTTCGACCTCCTGACACACAATTAAGAGAATTCGTTTCATGTAGAGTCGATGACAGTGGGGATGTGCTCAGCTTCTAAAACAGCAGTAAGCATAAAACAAACATAGAAGTATGATCTGCAACAGTGCCAATAAGTGGCTTCTCATGTTTCCTTGTTACCAGCTGGACATGTTGGATGGACAAAGGACATGTCTGTGTAGACTAGAAAATGATATATTGTATCAATAGATAACAACGGGTGAGATTGAGCCAGTGCTGTATGTGCACAGAGTAAGCTAAATTGCATAAAGTACCAACTTGCCATACATTCTATCATGTTGGTGAACATGCTTTATCTTTGTCTACAATTACTGCTAACTGAGGATGAGCACCCATTCGTCTTCATCTTTTACAGGTGCACACTGTCAGTAACAGGTGATTTTCAAAGTGTTAACAAGGTGCAAGTTAGAGATTTTCAGTGACAAAGCATTATTTCATTTTTCTAAAAGCACTGAGCATGTGCAAACAGGAAAGAAAAATGTAAAGTGCTGAAAAATGCAAACTCATAGACTATACAGTTCTGGCCATCACACAGACTGTCATTTACAGTAATGGGCTGTATTTATCAAGTAAATCTATGGAGAACTGAAACAAAGTTAGAGCCTATAAAGTGTGCAGGGTTGAATCTGCAATGTTAACTTGGTTAAAATATTTCCTGCTTGTCTTTGCTGCTTTGTTTTTCCCTCAGTTTAGCTCATCTCAGTTAACCAGTCCAAGATAAGACTGTGCTTTTTTGCAGTATAGGAACATCTCAGTTGTTGAAGATAGTTATAATTAACACACATATGTTTTTCCAAGTCTGGCTAAGCTATATGTACTTTATTTTCTCTCTCTTTCATACCTTTTCTCCTTTTTTTATTTAGAAGATTCTCTAAAGAACTCTGAGATTAGATCAGGTTAGATACCGAGTAGAGCGAAACAAAGGGAATTTCATGAGTGGGCATAGAAACACTGGATCTAAAATACAGAAATTACTAAATTTAACATTAGCTGCAATTGTTCATATGCCACTGCCTCAGTCATGGTTTAATACTGTTTACAAGAAAAGGAAAGGAATGGTCAACATAAGTTGTGGAAAGCATGAGTGACCGTGGTGGAATGGATATCATGTACATTGCTTACCAGTGAGACATCTGTTTTCAACCATGAGGCTCTCAACAACTGCTAAATAAAATATCATGATATCTAAGTACCAAAGCTAACTCTGGTGACAGTCACAGAATTTCTCCACATGTCAGTCCTGTCATCCTCCATTAGTGGTGTTGCCCATGACAGTCTGTTTGAAAAATATACTGTGGTCTGCACATGTGCATGTTTGACTGACTTCTAACTTGTAGTTACTACTACTACATTTCAGTCATCATGCCAGGGTAGACCATCATGACTGGGGACATCATAGACCTAAGTCCAAGTAATTTGAATGCTGAAATTAGAGCAGGACATATAAGTAGTATTAAATCTCTGAGAAGGAATTAACCCATAGACTCTTCCTCCCCATTTTGCTGAAAACTTACCCTGTAAAATACTTAGTATACAACACAGGCCTGAATTTTACCAGGGTGCATATTGCCAGCAAACTGGTTTGCTGGTATACAGGAAGGTTTACAATACAGAGAAAATATTTAAATATCCTTTGAAAGAACAGTCAGAAGTATTGCAGACAAAATGCAAACAATCTCAAAACACCAGAGTAATTGGGAAGGAGGAGCTGTTTATATAGTAGTCTTATTCCAAAAGGCCACCACATATAATATTCTTACTGACTTTAATAGTTATAGTAGGTGCAGATTTATAGTCGGGTGTAAGGATGTTTCAGTCTTCACCTCTTCACCTCTTATTAGCACTTGTCTTCTACTTCCTTGCCACAGTTTAAGCAGTCCCAGATGCTGTTCAGTACCAAAGCTCCCCTCTAGCTCCCATAAAACCAGAAAAAAGTATGTCGTGGAGTATATCATGTGACTGATGGAGATAGGGCAGAAGTGGAAAGGGGAAGGATTCTGTGTGGAATACGACCTGATGAAGAAAGCATGGTCTCAGCTCACTGTTAGTATCAGAGTTAAATCTAACCTTTTCCTGAATACACAAAAATTTACTATCTTAATGCTTTTGTTACTACAAATATCTTCAACAAAGCTCACTTCATTTAATTTAATTTCTTAGGAAGAAATGTTTTTATTATAACAGTGAAAGGATAATACACATTAATAACCTAAGCATCTGAAACATGAATAAACAAAACCATATACAATTAAAACAACTATAAATTTTCCACTGCCTTCATGAATGAATCTGTTTAGGCATTTCTAAATTATAGCAAACTAATAGCAACCTATAATTGCAGTGATTAAGATAAATGAAACTATGAAATCTTTATATAGTATAAAAGAATCAAGACTAACGCCATTTTATCAGAATAAAAAAATGCATGGGATTTAAAGTTGTCATTTAAAAATATCACTTACATTGCTCTAAATCTGGAAGAGGTTCCTACAAAATGTCTTGTGTTGTAAAATAACATGGAAAAATGGATACAATYCTCTCTGGAGATGAATATATTCTTCTCAGAGTATTACAAACTTTGCAGTTATAAATGATACTTTCCACAACGCTGTGGTAAACAGGCATTTTAACTTATCATAATCTGGCTATAATTAAGAAAGATGGGTTAGTCACTATGTCTCTCTCTAGCTCAGCCAGAAGGTAAAGATTCATTTAAAGATACATGACTGCCTCTCCAGTATTCTTTTTCTTAGTAGCCAAATGCCTCTCCCTTTTCTGGCAACCATACTCACCCAGTTCTCGTTATTGTGGAGCCAGAGATTCTGCCTTTGATGTTACTACTAAAATGGCATGCAGGGGGCAATTTGATAAGACAATGATATATATGCATTGAACACCACAGGTATTCACTTTTGAAATGCCCTCAGTTTTTTCTAACTCATTCCCTACGTGAATAAATAAAAGCCACAACAAAAAAATACCTTTTTCTTATTAGACTGCCAGAGATCCCAAAATCTAGTTGATATCTGTTTCCAATTTGTCTTTGTGGAAAGGAAGCCAAAGAGTTGCTTTTCTTTCTCCTTGCAGAATGCAGCCAAAATGTAGTCTAACCTGGGTGCACCCACCCACACTCACCAGTATGTGCATTCTAGTCATGACTCTAGTTAATAAATTTGATTAGCTCGTACAGCACTCCAAGCCAGCAGCCCACAAGGCAGGTTCAACCAATACCTTTGCTTCACTCACTGCTCTCAGCAGACCACCAAGGCTCTAGTTTGTATTTTTAAACCTGGGTTAAATTGTGGCATAACCACAAACCATTGTATGCGATTAACAGTGGGGTTCCAATGAATGACTGACAAACAAAATCTTAGCACACTGAGCCTGCTTCTCCCAGTAGTAAACACATGTTATTAATGAAATGAAATGAAATGATTCTAACAGGCTACACAATTGGAAGCTTTTTTCTTGATTGACAGACTATTCTTTTCTTAACAGGCCAAACAAAGAGGGCATAAAGAGTACACTTGTACGTTTTACTTTATGAAGTAAATACCTAAGAATATTGAAATGATTTCTCTGTTAAGTTTTAACCTAATGTAATATTTCTATGGCCAGTCACTGAGTGATGCATTACCTGGATACATACTCTCTGTTACTCTGAACAGACGGGGCTACCATTTTCAAAAAGCCTTCCCAAAAATCTCTATTGCTTCCTTTCCACTGCTGACCCACTGCTCTGTCATCACTGACATAGCTTAGCAGGAAACCACATTGATTAAAAAAAAAAAACCCACCCATCAACATGCATGTAGCATGAGATCATGACACCATCAGTCAAAACTACTGCAGACTACTATAGTTCAATTGCCAGCTGCTCAAAACAACGCTTGGTAGGCTAGACTGGGTATTAGGCAGCAGGATGGAACAGATGGGTTGCTCATTCATAGACAATATAGTTCATATTCTTCAGAAGAAACAGGAACAGCCATAAAACAGGATGAAAACTCTTACACAGTTTCACCACGCTTTTTTTTTTTCTCCACAAGGAGTGGATGAACACATCTTTAATGCCACAATTCATACCAAAATTGTCATCACAACTTTCAAGACTCCTAAACTGGACCTAGGACAATCAGGAGCTTAGCTGCACATTCAGTAGCAGTGTTCTTCGGGCTATTATTAAGCAGTCTCCACTAATTCAGGCTCTGCCCAGGCTGTTCACATACGCCACTACAGCACCCTCTGTCAGACTAGTGGAGAACAGTGAGAGGAAGGAGGGGTTGTTTCTGTCAGTGCTGCTGCTGAAAAAATAAAAATGCAAGTCAAACTATAGCCTCAGTCTGATGAAACTAATCCAACTGGTGGACAGTCCACCCGATCCTAATGATCATTTCACCCAGTGATGCCACTAGCCAGTAATCACTAACACACAGGCATGCTTGGATGGTAAACTTGCTCCTGTGCTCAAAGGGAAGGTTTGGCATACTTGTCTTGCACAGTCTGTCATGGCAATCTGCACAGTAAAACTACTGTCATTATACTATGCTTGGCCTTCGGAGCTGCAAAGAGAGGATGAGATGCRGTCTTTCAGACACTTGACATTCAGAGAATATTCTTATTGGGGGACAGAAAAACAGCATTTTAACTGAGCACATCCCGTATTCTACTATCATCACTATCTCCTTCCTTTTTTTGGCTTGATATAGACTTAAGGAGTACAGTAGCAATGAAGGTAAAAGATGTGTATTACCATTGTTATTTTGAGGTTATTACAAGGAATTGTTCTGTTGCATCACCTACATGTGAATGCGATTTTTGTCAGAGAAAACAGTCAGCTTCTGGARGTTCACTGTTTCATTTCAAAGAACCAAGCTGTGAACACTGAAGGGAGATTTCTTCTGTGAAAAAGGTCAGAGTGCATGTTAGAGCCATCTGCTACAGCTGAGTCAGTGGTATTTCCATGCTGCGCTATTCTCCCAGTATGTGGTGCACGGCAGGCTGAACTGCCTGAATTGGTATTGTCAGGCTAGCAAATGGTTTGGCTGGTGGCTTTTTTGTTTATCATTGACCTCCCTTTTGGAGATAGATCTCATATCTCCCAACTTTGCAGGCTTCTTGGGCTGCATAGTAAATCTGTGGGCGAGAGGGACTAGAGGCCTAGAAAAGGAAGGAGGGGAGGGAATGAAACAATCTCCAGACAGCAGTGATGAAGTCAGACAGGATCCTGTCAGGCTGTGACTCTGTCTTCCTCTAACAGTCCATGAGGGACGGCCTGGATGCCCTCCCAGTAACTGCTGCAGATTTCCTGAATGGTTGTGTAGTCTGATACCTACTGCCTTTTTCTGCACCCACTCTTGTCCTCACTCCTTCCTGTTCACGTGGGCAATAAAGTGCTTCTTCCTCTGCAGCTTTGAGAAGTGACTAAACCCAGAAAGCCAGAGGTCCCACTACTGCTGTGCACCACTACCTCCTTTTTCTGGCTAGGTAGTAGCCCCAAGCTTAGCCTAGAAGTTTTCTTCAAGTTTTGCTCCTGAGGATCCTGCCTCCCAAGAAAAGAATAATCTCTCTTCAAACAAAACTTCTAGGAAGGAACTAAGTTACTTTCTGCCTGCTCAGTTAGTATTGCGTTATCTTCTGTTTCCCTCATTAGCAGTTGAGTGGCAAACCAAGACCCTCCTTCCGCAGAAGAGAGGAGGAATGGCAAAGCAACAGAAAATGATTTAGCTGTAAATTACTTGAAACACTAGACTTAAGTAAGAATTTCAGTCAAGGCACTTTCATATCCCTCAGAGCACACAGTATTCTAAAATAAGGTGACATCCACATATTAAGCCTTAGCAATTAACAAGGAATTGTCTTAAACCTTAAACTTGTTGAAAGTAGCTTCAACAGGATTAATGGCTTAAATGAATTAGTATAAACGTTAATACTAATTGTTGTTATTATATGGTAGGCATCAGGTTAAAGGTAATCCGAGATACTGCTAACTAGCGATTCCTGCCTTTCAAAGACTGAGAAGAGAGAGGGAAAGAGAATATGAAGTCTCAGTTTTATCACTCCAGACTGGCTGGCTGTGATGAGGGCTTGATTCTCCTATCATAAAGCAAAGGCACATCCCATTGCCGTCAATTAGACTCACTGGTATTCTGTGGCAGCAGCACTGGGTTCCTGGGATGTTATATGGCTTGTTTTGCTACGTAAACAGCATGAAGTAATCCAGGGAGTGAAGGACACAGATGAGCAGGCAAATTGCAGCATACTAAGTAAAAGGATATAAGACTGTGAGTGAGAGTCAGAGAATAAACAGTAAGAACATCCCTGGGACATAATAATGATTGATCTGGAATCATCAGAAATATATATGAAAGAAAGTTCAGGGATGATTTAAAATAAAATACACATATTCTTCCACTTCTATGGATATAGTAAGAGAAGGACTTAGTACAGGAAAAGGAAATTGTTAGCTATTCACTTTGATTTTAACATAGATCAAATACAACTTCTGGGTGGACTTTTTTTGGCACAGGACCTATTCTGGGGCCTGATCTGGAATTCAATCAATCTGATAGAACTTTTTCCCCCTTCCTCATTTTCAGTAGGCTTTGAATCAGTTTATAAAACCAAATCTTCATTCTACATCTGTGTATTTATCTATTTTGTGAATGTAAAATGTAAGATAATGTCCTTAGATATATTTTTTTATTGGTGCAAGTCAGGCCCCCTTTGTTTGAAAAAGTCATCCTATATTATCATCATCAGAAAATCTTTGCATTTGTGCAAAAAATTGTAGCATAAACTTGTACAAAATAGGATTATAACAGATTCAAGAATGTGTTCCTGAGTTTCTTGCTCTCCTTTCTGACCCACAGAAATGTGATATGCAAGAATTTTTAAATCTATCAGAGTTCATTGATCAAAGAAAACATTACATAAATCCATGTTTATTAACAATGTTTGTGCTTAAATAAAACTTTCCACAGCACACAAACATCAAAATATCTCCCTTAGTCCCTTGGCACTCATTGTTTATGACATTCAGCATAGAGAATGCCTTCCCACTCTCTCATTTATAAATAGAGTTTTCCTGATGGTACTTTCTATTATCAGTTTTACAACAGTATGTCATTCTGTCTTTGAAATTTCTAGATAACACTGTGGAAAAACTGCATAGTTTACTGTTTTGAACACAGGCTTGAGAACCAGGATTCCTGGTTTCTATTCCTCTCTCTGTCAGTGCTTTGCCAAGTTACTCATCTTTTCTGCTCTTTGTTCTGCTAAATTTGCCATTTTCCATGTCCCTCACTTAACCTAAGTTTGGATAGGTGCAAACAGTTTTCTGGAGTTTTCTCCCACTACTTACAATAGTATTGAAACTGCTGAAGGCACGGATAGAAAAGATACTTTCAGCCCAGATGGACTTTTTTGTGAGAAGACTATTGTTGCTCAACAATCCCTAAAGTCCAACCAGCAATGTGAACAGCCCTATGCACTGTCCAATACCCTGTACCCAGGAAGCACACAAGACAAATTGTGGGAAGAGGAGATGTTGAGGTGCATGATGAAGAAAGAAAGGCAACAAAAGAGAATAGGAGATTGGGGTGACAGTCTGGAAATTTGAAAAATAAGAGAGGAAAAGGTAAAAAAAAGATAAAGTAGAAGCTTCCTTTCTCATGTGGAAAAATAAAGAAATGCATCATTCTCCATCCTTCACCTTCCCTCACAAAATAAGCTTKAAGAATGTGAAAGATGGAAAATAAAACTGGAATGGGGGATAAAACAGTGGAAAAGAAGGAAAAAAAATGAGCAAGGATGTTAACAAGCAAGCCAAAACACATGTACTCTTACGGTACAGAAATGAGAGCCACAAACGGTAGCCAGGGAGCAGGGGTGGAGGAAGAGTGTTCCTGATGTTACAAGGAAATTTGCTTTAAAATTTACAGAGAACGTCCTCACTATGCAATTCAAATTTCCACATGTTTAAGAGCTGCAAGACAGATACCTCAAAGATTAGAGGGGGAAATCAGGGAAAGGTCCGCAGCCAGGAGCCGACGACGGCTTCCCAGAGGCTGCCCTGCTGAGGGCCGCCGGACCCAGCTGGGCGCACAGCACAGCCCTGGCAGGGTTGGCCGCGCTGCCTCCTCGGTGTTTGCTTCCTCCCAGAGCCAGGCAAGTCCATCACCAGCAGCCTGCGATTACCCAGTTGTTGCTTATTATTTGAGACAGTCTGGCACAGCAGATGTGCTTAACTGCTGGATGACTGTAGGCAGCTCTACAACCACGGCTTGGCCATCCCTCCGACAGACAGCATTAAAATTGCTTGCGAGGAATTACTAGTGTTTAAGTTTTCTCTCTCTTCCCCTCATTCTCTTTTCCTCTCAGAAAGAAAATGTCAGCTCCTCATTTGAAAAGGCCTTTGCAAAAACAGTTTACGATATAGAGCAGGCGTCTTTCAGACACCTTTTATAGTCTTTACTTTCCTCTCAGCAAGGGAACTTTTGAGGCCTCAATGAGCAACGCGATTGTAAGAACTGAAATCTTCTCTTTCGCTAAAAGCAGCTCACATCTTACATAGAGACACCACTGAGCCTTCTAGAGGAGAGTGAAACATGGGTCACCATTCTAGAGCGAGTGAATTTATGGGAAGGTAATGCACACACAGATTCAAACAAAACATTTTTTTTTAGATTACACAAAGACAGCATAAAAAATAGATTACTGTATGACAATGTGAGCAATGGATCTGCCAAACTGAGTTTAAACTCAGCTCCATAACAGAATTATATCCCATCAAGTGGTCTGACATGTAATATTTCATTTTCTGGCTCACTACTACACTGTCTGTGAGAAAATGTAAAACCAACATCTTTGCAGACTCTGTTATTCATATATTCTGAAAGTGTGTGGTATTAATTAATCAGAAAAGATGCCAGAATTCTTATACAAAATATCTTTCCATTTTAATCCTAATTAAAACAAGCTGAATCCAAAAATTATAGGAACTGATCAGGATCACCAGTTGCAAAATAGGAAATATATTTACCATAAAGGTGTCCTTTGATTCACTCTTAGTTTTATTATTTTTTTACATAGTTGATCTGAAAGATAGTTGAATGAATGATGTAATGATGGATTTTTTGCAAGTAATTCATCCTTTAGTCATAAAATTGAAAAATTCAAATTTTTTGGCCACCTCTATTTACTGTTGCATTGGCAAATAAGTTTCAGAGAGTGAGAATTAGTGTGGATAAATGATTCCATTACTTTCAAGCCATCCAGAACGCCAGCTTTCAGTGCTGGCATTATGCAGGTCTCTTCCAAAAGAGAAATAAGGGTAGGTACAAAGATGTCCTTGTTTGAATATATATCCAATATTTTTCACTAATGTGTGCATACATTTGCTTTCCTCAGTTTGTGGCTTTTAATGAGATAATTGTTCATATTGTTTAACCTTTTAAATAGCTGATGGGACATCCTGGTCTATAGGATACATTGCAACAAAAAATAAGCACCCTACAGGAATGACATTCCCAGTTCTGAAGATGGCTAGCGTCAGGTCAGAAATGATTAGGTAGTTTACTACATTATACCAACATCCAAAATTGTAAGCATTCAACAATAATTATTGTCTAGACAAGAAACATATTTCTAAGGTACAAAATTGCAAACTATGTCAAAACCATATGCTGAGCAAGATCCATGTTTGTGAAACTTGAGCCAACTAAAAGCATAGTAGCAGAGCAATACAGCTTTAGAGAAATGTTGTAGTTGGCTCCTCTGAACGTGCCTTCACTTTTTCATTAAAAAAAAGAAAATTTCTATTAGCACAGGAAATAAAAGCTGATGACAACTACAACTGGTCCTGCTAACTCAGTTGAGATCTTCAGTAAACAACAGTGCTGCTAAGCACTGAAGGATAGCTTTCTGTGGAAATATGTGTTATATCTGTTTTAATTTCTGCACAAAATTTCTAACAGACAAGTCTCTCATTGTTTTCAGGCATAAGACTCTTGGCAAGCCCAAGGAAATTTGTTAGGTGGTGAAGGTAGAGAAGAAACAGTGTTTTCCCCAGGTGTCTGCTGCTGCACCCCTGCACCCCTTCCCATCTCCAACCCCTTCTAAACAGAAACYTCAGCTCCCTGCTGAGGATATTTCATATGGCAGTCTTCCCCCAAATATTACGTACCAGTCCTTCCCTCCAGCTCTTTCTCAAAAGACCCAATCATTTGGACAGAGAGGATAGTGAAGGAGAAAGAATTCAGGAATATCTTGGGGAAGGTACAGAAACAGAAAGAGGAAAAAAAACACGAGCTGTCTCACTCCCCATGACATCTAGTGCAACTCCTCTGGGGACGTTCCTAGGATGCGATCTGGTGAAGACCCATTTGCAGATGAGTTCCTGGAAGCAACATCTCTTTCCCTTACTTTCCTTTTGAGTGATGCATTTTTTCATCCATGTCACTTCCTAAACTGTATTTTATACCACCAGACAAACTAGTTCTGCCAGAGCTGTCCTCTCTGTATACCACCTTGGGCTCAGGGGATGGATGAATAACTTGTCTGTTTATCATTTACTACCTACTCCAGAGGAATTCAACTGTATAGACAGATGTTTGGTTTGATTTGCTTTCTCCAGAGCATTTCTCCAAAAACTAAAGCCTTAGGAGACTTTTGTTCAGTTATATAAGAAACTGAAGTTTACAGGTTTTCACCAGTGCCGCCTTCTTCCTTCCTTTATAACAATACCATATGTACATGTTCATATACATTTGCCTCAATGAGTTGCTGTGATTATGATATTCCACATCTCCCCAAAATACAATGATACATACACAAATATCAGGGAAAAAGTAAAAGATTCTGAAAGTTTATTATTTTACTGCCAAATCTATCCAAACAATAAGGATGCTTCCAGTAAAAATAGAACACACAAAACTGATGAATGCTGATATTAAGAAAAGCTGTTTGAAGACTTAAAAAAAATTAACTCAGACAAAATTATTTGTTCCCCGATAAACTTTGCAGAGCATGAAATTTCTCATAATTTGCTGCTTCAAGGCTATTTTAAAGTGGTTACAAATTGCCATAGATAATGTGCTGTTCTTTGACCAAAACAGAGAGAAAAAAACTGCAGAAATGTGCCCCAAATATGAAAGTAATTGCAAATCCCCAATAGCCCACCCACAGATTCAAAAGTAGAGTGGGTGAAAATATTTCTTCCTAGACTACACTAACTTTTGCTCTTCTTTGATGCAATAAAGAYTGGCGTAGCATCCTGTTAAAACATTATGGGCTGTCCACTACAATAGATTGCTCTTAAGCGATGACAGAGTCCAGTGAGTACTGGACTGGATCTTGGGGGATTCTGTTGCTGGCTATCCTAATGTTCTTAGAAAATTACCCTATTTCTTTGTGTCTCAGAGCAAGAGTCTGCAATAATACCTTCCTGTCTTTTTAGAGCACTTAGTAACCTACACAAAAAAATGTACTTATTTCTATGTATTTCATGGTACATACATTTTACACTGGAAATTCTAGACTTTTGCAAGATTTTCATACAGCAATAAAAAGCTGTGTGTCTTTTTCTGCCAATAATCCATTCTGACCATTTTAAMATAATTTTTTTTAATATTATTGCACTGCTATTCTCTGAGGAGTACAAACACAAGAAAGATATACAAAACAATAAGAATATTAGGGGATCAAGTATTCGATTTGTACAAACTGTCTAACTAAACAGAAAGGAACATACCCTAGCTGAGAATCTAGTCCTGGAGTTTACCTACAGCTACTAAGGTTATCCAAACACAGTAACGTACACATAATCAGTAGTAATTGCTAGCTGCTATGCAACCTCAATGTGACCAGTGGAGCTCTACCAAGAGTTTACCATGCAATGTAGGAGTTTACGCCCCACCTAGCAATGTGAAAACTCTCTGTACTCTCCCTGCAGGAAACTTGTCCCTGGAAGTTATCTAGGTTTTCTTCATGCATGTTCTCAGGACAATGAGCAAAGATGCAAACTCATTCATTTGGACATGTGGGGTAGAACCTTGCACCACTGAAGAAAATACCAAAATTTCCAATGAGTGTAATAGGTCCCCTGGTATGTCTTGGGGATAAAAGTTTCTTTTTTGACATTTTTCTTACACTAATGTTTTAAAAATACACACTAGAAGCACATTTCACATTAATTTTAAAACTTCATTATTAAAAGAAATGAAAGATACAAGAAATTTCTTTTTATCCCATAGATTTCTAAAATGTAAAGTCTCTTGCTATCTACAACACCAAAAACCCAGAACTGTGCCAATGTTTTGAAAGCCCATGGCCACTTTTTTATTTGGAATATGCATGCCATATCAAGGACTCATAGAATTAGGAAGCAAGATGAAGAATTGACTGCAACAGGATGTTAGTAAAACTTCAGCTCTTTGAACAGTTGAAATTGCATCAGGTAAGTATTCCCTTATTGCCCTTCATTATTTACTTCTAAATATTGAGGGGTGGGTTTTGGCATATTTTGAAAGGAAGTTACTCTAGTCTGATTTTTCTTCAGCAGTGTCTACCGGTTGTGCTAATTGTGCTACATGGTGTAATAGAGAAAAGAGAATCATTCCAGGCTGTTCAACTGTTCAGTAACATATATTTTTAACCATTTTTTTAAAAGGTGAAAACCAGTGCATTAATACACTAGTACAGCCTCTGAAGTTTGTAGTCTAGAATTTAAGTCTTCCATTGTAAAATTGAGGGATGTACTACATCCCCTACCTATTAAGCAGATCCATAAGCCACCTTTGTGTCAGAGACTGAATGTTACCCTTCCCTGGCAGGGAATTCTAAAATCTCTATTGAGAAAGGCTTTTTTACTGAGAAAGAAAATATTTCCTACTGAGGTTATTTACTGGAAAAATCGTAAATGCATGCTCCATAATAAAGATGGCTGGTAACTCATTCAGTATCTACAGAAGATGGATGAAAACCAAAGCCAAACAGGTGTCAAATTATTTCAAGGCCTTCCTTTGCCTGATCTGGATGAGAAGTTGAGGTTTTATCACAAAGGGAGAAAACTGGAAACTGAACTGACTGCCTTGCAACCCTTGAGAAAAGGCATCAACATCTGTTTCTGATCTTCTCTGAAGAATCCGTTTAGCCAATCATTTGGACTGAAAATAAATCAGTTTGTTTTCATAGGTCCATTTCTTCAAAGTTCAGATAAAACAAACCTCTCCTGTGGGCCTGACTGTTTGTGCTCTGAATTGTTGGTTCGTGTGGCTGAGATTCTCTGTATTATATTGCTAAAATATTACCCATCTTGAAGAATACAAAACTGACTATGCCTTGCCATGATTTCTGCAAGTTCCCTTGACTAGTTACAAGTTTTTGTGACAGCACGAAAATGTGATTCTGATAAATTCCCTATGAATTTATTTCATTTTTTTGAGAAACTATTTTGAACTGTATTCAAAAGAAAGCTGATTAATTCAATTTTCATCAAAAAATGGAAAATACTGATAGCTCAACTAGGTCTCAGCTGACCACTATCTTTATTTTCAGCAATGTGTACATTAGACTTGTTAGATATATCCAATAGCAGTTGTGCTGAAAAAAGACTGGCAGCCAGTGAGCTTTTGAAATGTCTTTAGATAGATGCAGCAACCTACATGTACCACAGTTTGGAAATGCAACCAAATTCTGAGTGCTGTAAGCCACAGAGGTGCACTAAAACATGAAAATATAATAAAAAAATCGTTTTGTTATTTAACTTTAGCTTTACACACATCTTTAAGTGACAACTGAAGAAGATGCTTTAGTCAGGTCTCCAGTCAAAGTACAAATATAGTCTCCTATGTATCTAGTGATCACAGTTTTAGTGCTGTTGAGTAAAACAGTTTGGTTTGGAACTTCTAACCTGGTTTCATAGCAACGAATRTAAAAAATTTATTTATTTTTTACATTTTACATTTTTTTTACTTTAAAAAAGCAAGTCTTTTCAACCTCCCTATCTTTCCTGGCCATTCTTTGAGTCACGATAATATTTTTCTCCTTGCACCTGGCTATTAAGCTTCTTCAGTGACCATTTATGCAGGAGCTAGTAAAAGAACATTTTATAGGCATGAATAATGCTCCTCTTTTACACACCAGGCTGCGCAATAAAAATACAATGTGTGTTTGCCAGATCAACCTAGCAATTTTTCTGCATCATACTGATACTTATCAAAGTAGCGTATGAATATCTTTCAGATATAATCTACAGCTAAATAGATCTAACAGTATTCACAGAGCTCCTGGTAACAGTCCCATTTCAAGATCTCTTGTTCTATATCCTATTTTTGTTGGGACTGAGACAACATACTTAGTTGTCACAAAGAATAAAACATTGAGGCTTGAGGTCAGAGTTGCAAAAATCACAATCCAGTGATTTTCTAGTGACTTTGATGGGAAGTGTTAAGTGTTGGTAACAAAAAGGACTTGATGCTATTAAACAGTTTAAATGTACTACTTTTAAATGCTAGGAACATGCTTACAGACACTTCCAAAGAGTCAGTGAAATCTGATGTGAGAACATATATCTCAAGAACCCCTTCCGATGTGTGGAAGATCCTCTATGATAGACATGCTCTTGTGACAAAAACTATTTACAATGTGAAATGAAACATGGGGAAACTGGGATGACACAATAACACAAAGTTCTGCATTAGGACATCCAGAAGGAAGAGATAGTGTCCTCAGACATTAACAGGCAAAGTAGTTATTAATGCCAAAATTTCCTCACCCAACCTGAGGCGATGAGGATCTAGTCTATCTAGATGAGATGACAGTTCTAGCCTGGAATGTTTCTGGTCTCAGAAGCCCGTGACTAAGACATCTGTCCAGGACATTTTCTGCTTATGGTCCAGAAGCATAAAGTAGCGCTCGTCATCTACTAAAATATAGAGGGAGCTTGAGATGGGAATTGCTAGTAAGTGACCATAGTTTCCAAGACCAACTACCTCTCAACAAAGAGAGGATTTCATGTATTGTATATATCGATATATTGCACAGTGAGGGAGTTATTCATTGTCACCTGGGTTCCTGCATTCCCTACAAGTTTGGGGAGCTGATTGGAGGAGACGGCAAGGCAAGGAGTTAAGTTTACACATTAGTTTCTGTGTTAATGGTCCTTCTCCTTGTCAGTCTCATCTAGAGCAGTCGGGGCAGAATCTTACCACTGGCTCACAGAGATATAACTCTCTGACAGAGCAGTTATAAGAAAACTTTTCAGGAGGTACTCAAAAGTTTCTCAGTTGCTACCCACTTAAATCAAGGAAAGGTCCAAGGTGTATAACATATTAAACTAGAATTTTAGTGACTGCAGAATGGTTAATTATCTGAAGTCTTATACAGTACCAGGTTAAAATACCCATATATGTTTTACCTGTTTGAATACAGCAGATTTTGCTCAGGCATATTATCAGCATCACCCCAAGCCCCATTTTGGAAGTATGTCCCTTGACGTGTATAGTTTCAATGCCAGTTCTAACTCACTGCGCACACAGTTTGATGTAACTCTGCTTTTAAGGCTGACACAAGCACGTATCAGACACATATCAATGCTGGAAGTGTTGCATCTAGGAAAATGAAGTGCTCAGAAAAAAAATCTGGTATATCCAAGTTAGAAATAGGACTGCTTTAGGGAAAAAAAATCTCATGAATGATTTCATAATTTCTGAGTGAGGTCTTCTGAAAAAATATATGCATTGGTAAATTATCAAAAACTGAAATACAGACTTTGAAAATTTTGTGAAACTTTTTGTATTTCACTGGAAATCCAATTTTACATTAGAAAATCATACTTGTAGTCAAGATTCACTTCTCATGAAATATTGGTAAGAATTCTGAGTGGTCCTCTCTCACATAAGAGAATTCTGTACTCTGCTAAACAAACCTACTTTACAGATAATAAGTATGTTTTGTTGTTTTAACTTTTCTAAGTGGAATTGATGTATTATACTTTTTTAACTATTTCCTTTGACCCAGGAGGACTTATTTCCTACTGCTTTCCTTTTGGTAATTGTAAGTGACTTTGTGATCCAGAGTTCTAGACATAGGCCACATTGTCATCTTCATTCAAGACTTGGAAGTGTGGCAGCTAAGTAACAGCAGCGCAGAACAGCACACCCCTTCGCCTGCCTGAACAAAGAGTAGGTTGGTGTTTATAATGGAAGTGTGATATAGCAGACAGCAAGAAATGGTGAGTCACAGACCATAACTGACAAATAAAGGAGACATTTCTTAAGGCTTACTAACAACTCAAGATGCCATCTGTAACCAGTAAATCAACACCATCTTTAATATCTATTAATGCTGTCATGAAAATAGGTACCTCAAATAGGCAATTTTGATGACTGCTTGTAATATTTTTTCCCACCTTCATCAACTTCATGCTAAAACAGTTTGGTTAAGAAAATCTAGTGCACAGGCTGAGAAGATTTCGTTATAAAAACATAAAGATCATATTTAGCATTAGATTTTGCTAACACATCATATTTTAAATTGTGCACTAAATGTATAGGCAAAATGCAACTTAATTTGCTTGGTATTTTTTGTTGGTAAATATCCCAGAGCCATCTGTGGGGGTTCTGCATGATCAGAAAAAGGCTGTTTGCATCTTCTGATTGCATTTTTTCTGTAAGACACAAGTTACTTTTCAGCATGAACATTTGAAACATAAGAATCATCTGAAAATGAGTAAAATGAAATTATGTTACAAATATGTTAGATCACTCAAGATCTGCAATAAGAAATCATTCTTGACTCCATATAACTGCCTTATGAATTTTAAGTTATTTTTCAGCTGTTGGAACGTAAGAAACCAAAATTTCCAGTGAGTTTTCTACTATATCTGATTATGTTTGGTGTTTTCTTTAGGGTTGCCAGCATTTCTCATGAAAGTAGCTGAATTTTCCAGATGTTTCTTCAGTAAAGAGAGCTATTTCAGCTTTCTAGTATTCAAATCTTTCTTAAATTGTAACCTATTGTGTTTATTGTGATCTATAAACCCCTACAATGGAAGAAGGCTCAGAGGAGATGGGCAAGGGCGATGGACCCATGAAGCTCAGGGAAGAATGCAGGAAGTGACTGACCACAGCTGTTGCAAAGAAAGTTGAATTCATCTCAGCATAAAGGGGACTGGAAGGTGACCCTTGTTTTAGATAAATTGCTATATTGGTTGAGTGGATCAACTGACTATATCAGTTGAGTGAACCAACTGGTGGTGTAAATATTTTTCCCTGAGTTACTCAGAAGAGTGCGATTGTCTCCCTGAGCTAGCCAGACCAGCATGGGGAGCGTGTGTATGCAGCTCAGCCCAACAGGGAGTATAAAAACTGAAAAAACAGCAAAAAAAACTTTAAATAGAGCAATGGGCCTGAGCTGGTTTCAAAGCACGTATTCCTTCCTGGCGACTGAGGATGCCCAGCAACCTGACAGCAAGCATATCATAGAGTCCGGCAATGAAAATCAAGTTGGTATTGTGATTCAAATGTATATTGCAATTACTATATTCTGCGAAGCGTAATTTATGCCTGTTTTGATTTTAGTACATTACCGTATCACTCTGCTAAATCAAAATCCTGTGCAGTGTCAAAATCTCCAACTAACTAAATTTGGTATTAAACATTAAACCCTTCACTTGTGGAATATCTAAAAGAACCCGGTCAGAGGGCATAAATACTTCCACTTTCTTTTCACAAGATATTATCAAACATCATATCTATCATTATTCCTCAGCCTTCACATTTTACATGCATATTGTTGAGTAAATTCAGCAAAACCATGAAGTAATTCAAACATAGCATGTTCTGCCATGAATTGTGAGTTCCAAGTAATCTTGCTGCAGCTTCTCTCAGCTCTCCTAGTTAAACAATCAAGACTATGTCCTTGGCTATTCTAACTATTGTATCAGAACATTATGGGACATGGAGACTTACTTCAAACTATTTCAAAGTTTTGATTATTAAGAATCTTGCAACTTGCACCACCATATCAGTAAATCTTCAAGGTGCTGCTAAACTTGCTTTTGTACATATTACCACCTGAAAAGTAACACTGCAAATCATCCCATTAGGAAAAAAATGCTTTACAGTTGATCAGGCTAAAATCTCCATCCATCTAGTTTTTAATGTCTATTATAGTAAATACATGATGAAGACAAAACAGTATCTTTACTCACACATCTGCCAAAATAGAAATACAGTGGTGATAACCTACTTATTTTCTTGCACTAAATGACATAGGGTAGCATGGAACACTTAGAATGGAAAAAAAAATCAAAATGTCATTAAATATTAAATAGAGCATTATGAAAAAAAATGGTTCCCACAGTAAATTTAAATTTTCAAATTATTTGCCTGTTGTTGATCACCACCACAATAAGGCCAATAACCTCACGGCAAAATTGAGAGAAATTAATCTGTTGGGTGCTCAACATGAGTACTGAAAGAGAACCACTAGATGGGACATAGACTGTTACATCTAAGCTAGCTGTCTAGAATGCCTTGATAGTCTATGGAGAAAAATCAGTACTTCTAAGGCATGAGACATCTTGTTCCAAGGTTACATAGGTTTGATGAACCACACCGAAGAAATATCTATTTCTTTCCACTGACTATAAAAGGAGTTTAGGTGACTAGTTCAGATACTGATCCTATACTACTGATATCCAAAGTTAACAGAGGTGAATCCTTCCCAGGACTTCTGAATCGGAGCTACTGAAGGACAGAAAGGAGCATGATGACTTGGGACTCTAAGGCTGTGTGAAGAAGTAGAAACAGAGTCTGGATCTCAGAAGGTTCACAAACACATTTTACTTTCTGGGTGCTTAAATGAAGCACACCACAGACATTTGAGGCTTGCCCTTCACCAGCTGGCAGATTAATATTTTTGGCACTCAGTTTTTGTGATGATTTCAGATTGATTATTTTACCCTATTCAAAATTTGACTGAATATGACATTTTGTTTATGTCAGCCTTCTTTTTGTTCTGCATGTGTATAAACAGATATATCAATGCTAAACAACTACAACTTCGTGTTATACAGGCAGATGAAGAGCAGTATGAAGGCCTTCAAAAAGTTCAGTTGCCAAAAATAATCTTCTACCTATCATCTTGCGCAACAGCATTTCAGAAGATTGTGCATGCCACGTACACTGCAAACTATTATTCACATTAAGAAAACCTAGTGTTTTGCAGGATGTGATTGCACAACAAAAAAGATCCCATATCTACAAGTTCTACACTGAATATACAGCTGAATATGTTTTAACAAAGTTCAAGAATCATTCTAAACACCTGCATTTTATCAGAATTTCATAGTGCCAGGGGACACCATTTAAACGAGTTCAATTCTGTCTGTAAAGCCAAATTGGGTCTTACTGTGCTTAGCACTGTTAATGTAACTGGGTCTTGCAACAAGCAGTTACTTGTGGTGTTTCCCCACAGCACACGGGCTGTGTTCTTATTGATGCTCAGAGCTATTTATGAACTAAATAGCTTTACAAAACCCCTAGAGCTTGCAAACTTCATGCAGGTGAAGCTCTCATTGAAAAGGCCAGTATTAAGCCAAACAGCAGCTTGCTTATTCTTCAGTTCTTTTGTCTGTCTTTAACAAAAGATATGTCTACACTGCAACCAGAGGTGTGACAGTGGTATGTTTAGGCATTCCTGAACTAGCTCTAATCTTGCCACCAGCACTGTAAATATAGCGGGAAAGGCTTCAACAAGGGCTTTACAACTCTATGGGACTCTGGTATTCATGCCAGCTAAATTAAAGCTAGCTGGGTATGTCTCATTCTGCTGCAGTCACACTTCTGATTGCTGTGCAGACATAGTCACCCTGCTTGATTTTTTGTATTTATGACTGAGTCAAACTTTCTTCATGCTACTAAATCTTATGGTGGCAACCTTTCCTTCTGAGTACAGTCAGTCAATATATTCTGATTCTGTTTTCAAGATTCTAGAATGACAAGGCTGGAAAAACAGTATAAATCACCCCAAATTTGAAATGATTACTTACATTTAAATACATAATCCTTATTTGAAAAAAACTCACATAGACCTCAGTAGGAGTTTTCTGCTATCAGATGTACCGTTATTATGTGAAACTTCTGTAATAATACTTTACACTTACATAGCCCCTGACTTCTAGAGGTTTCAGCAAACTCTGTCTGAAATGAATATTAGGTATTCTCATGTTACTGAGGATGTTAAGTAATTTGCCCAAGCCAGACAGAGATATAATGTTCATGGTTTATGCAGCTCTTCAAAAAATAAATGAGGTTGCATTGATAAATACCATCTATTAAACAATGCATGCCTCCATTAACCTATTGTAGAAAAAGACAACTAAAGAAATGGTTGATGCTGAAGAATAAAAGGAAGCTTAGATGCCCAATACCAAATAATGTCAAATTCAGCTGTCCTTACTTGAAACTTATTTTGCTTTTCAGACTCTAGAAATCACTTAACAAACACGAGGACGTAAGTCTGAGTGGGACAATAATGAAGTTTCTGTTTATGCTTGCTAGTTTGCCTGTCTCTGTTTTTCTGTGGGCTGCAGCTAACTGATCACATACCGTATCTGTTCCACTGTGGTAAACCAGCACTATTTGCTTTGTTATTTTCCTCGAGGTACTTTTTAAAATGCTTCCAGATACCAAGCAACAAGTTGCTCTGAGAGATCTTGGACCTGATCGTGTTCCATCACACAAAAAGTGGCACATGGTAAGCAAATGCTCAAAAATAGTCCTGTAATGAGGTGCACAATGCACACATGATAATTCCAAATCACAAATCAAGAAGCCTGTGTACTGTAAGGAAAGAAATTACAGACTCATCTCATTGCACAAGGGCAAAGAGAATAGCTACAGTATCCTGGAGAAAGTGTCTGGGAAACCAATCACAAACAGTGAAGCACTCATGAGAAGGAAAGGGAAAGGTCTATTTTCAGTCTCCAGCTAGCTACAGTTCAGCCTTCATTATATGGCACTCTGTTATCAAGACTCAGGAGTAACGCTGGGCTGTTCTGTTAGCTCTTTCAGACATTCAGAACCACAGGATTACATCTCTCTGAATTTCCCTCTGTTACTGTAAGAGTACAGAACATTTCACAGCTACCTTTGCAGCTGTTATATCTCCTTGTACCTTCTTTCTGTGGGCTTTGAAAGCGATCAGATAACACAGTATCTCACCTTCTGGACACTTCTAGCTGTATTTTCTTCACGACCACATGAAGAAATACTGCATTAAGGCTGAGAGTAGCTGTCATGCTGAAACATGAATGGGCTCAGAGCCAAAATAACTATTTCTGCTTTAAAATGTAATGCACTTTTCTATGACTTACCCATATTAACTTCATCACACAACAACCTACAGACAGAAGCAGATAAAATTGTCCTGAAAACAGTCTATAATGCAGGGGCTCAGATGTATGTGCTTTTATATATGTATATATATATATATTCCATATATTGCTGGAGCATTTGAATGGCTTAGAAATGTAAAATGCATGTTTCACAATCATAAGTCACCACATCACGGAATCACAGAATCACAGAACGGTTGAGGTTGGAAGGGACCTCTGGAGATCATCTAGTCCAAYCCCCCTGCTCAAGCAGGGTCACCTAGAGCATGTTGCACAGSATCGCGTCCAGGCGGCTTTTGAATATCTCCAGAGAAGGAGACTCCACAACCTCTCTGGGCAACCTGTTCCAAAACATACATGTTGTTTTAAGTGTATAGGTCTGCCTGAAAGTGTTGCCTTAGAAAAGGGGGAGGGAAAGAAAGTGAGACCAAGTGTGTTGTCTAGCTGCCTACAACTTTTGGCAGTGGATCAGACAAACAAGTTCAGCAGAAAGTCGATGTAATTTTATTGGACCACACTGTCTTAAGTAATTAGAAAAATATTTGTAAAACATCAGATGAGAAGGGGAAACATGGAGCCCAATAATGCAAAACAATGTTTATAAGACAGAAATTGTGAAACTGGAAGAATAAACACAATTACTCTATCAGCACCTCCAGTTCTTCTGAAGATTACTTAGCTTAAAAGCAAAATGTTTTCTTGTTGCATTTAAAAGAATTCACAGAAAAAAACTGTTTCATAACCATACATGTAGAGGTTATACGTCATATATGGATTTTTACTGTGAAGCTATCCAGTGTTCATCAACAGAAAATTACATACTACATGGATGAACTTTATGTAGTGACATTCACATGCATATTTGGGCAAGGAATTCAAATCTGTGTTTGTGCAAGAAGGGTAAGTTTTAGATCTACAGATACTATTTAGAAGAACTACAGATCATAAAATGTGTGTGTAAGCTACTCAGATAAACTAGTACTGCATGAAGTAAAATCTTTCTTGGGAATTATTATTTCCTCCCTTTTAAATATCTGTGCTGAGGAAAACAGTTTTGACAACTTACATACTGCAATATCACACACACACAACAACAGAGATGGCCATATGCATTTCTTTTTAAGTTGCTGGCAAGTCAGAAACTTGTCCATATCCTAAGTTAGGACATTTGTTCTTTTCTACCAAGTAGAAATATTTCATTTTCTGCCCCAATTAACATCATAAGACTTGTCACATTAACTGTTCTGTTAAAACTCAGTTACTTAGGCATTAGCATACGGGGAAGGTTTATCTGTTAATTCTAGGATAACACAGTATTGCCTAACTGTTGGCAGTTATCTGAGTAATAGGATTGGACAAAATGCAAGTCTTGTTGTGTCTATTAAAGGTCCTATCAAGATTAATGATGATTGTGAAAGGAAGATTCAGATGAAGATCCTGAGCTCCCTGGAATTCAGGTGTGTTGTGGATATCTCTGCAAACCTATCTTCAACCAAGATTGAAAACGTGTTGTCTGTGTTTACTCTTTGTGTAAAGAGGCCAAGAACTCAACCTGCTGAAAGGACTCTCTGTTCCAACCTGAGTCTTAATGAAAAACACAGCATGCCAGATAAGAGTGATATTCAGGAGAGAGAAGGGCAACCTTAACAAAGATTCATGGAGATGAGTGACAGAGCCAGGAGTTTCACAAATACAGGCTGTTTCAAGCTAATGAGATGGCAGCCCAAGCTCTTGAAGAATGCTGCTGTGCCAAAACTGGGAGGAATTCTCAGTGTAGCAAAGACAAGGATCCAGGAGCTGAAACTCCTAAAAGTTTCAGTAGTTTATAGACCACTGCACTTACTCAGTTGACGACTTCAGTGGAAGCAGGAACAGGCCTTTATAACACCAGTTTTCAAGTTTACCTTCTGGGCTTGAATCCAGTGCCAACATATTCCAATAAAACCCAGAGAGAACAGCCTATGTTSCCCAAAGAGTCTAGTTGCACCTAGCTATACAGCAGGGACTTCTGGGCAACGGTGAAAATTATCTAGAGTATAACAGACTTTTCCCACAAGCACATTCACAATGAAAACAAGCTGTGAAATTCAAGGATAAATGTAAGTCTAGAGAAAGCAGCTCTGTTTGAAGTTGTGTTTATAGTGAAACTTTGGCAGTCCCAAAATACAGCTAAGCTCTGATTTCCGTACATCTATATACTCTGCAATATATCTTGTGTGGACTAGAAATGAATCCTTTGCATTCCAGAAGCATCAAAGAACGACTGCTGAATAAGACTAAAACTCCTGTGAGTGATTGGGGCAGGGGATGACATTGCTGTAACCAGAGAGGACATTAAGTGTCCCAGCAGGGCTGTTGCTTACATATATCCTTTAGTGCACTGTCAACACTGGAAAAGACTCAGTGAGGGAAAATACTGCAAAACTGTATTTTTCAATGCATATTAGATAGTCAGCTGAGCTGAGAAGTAGTAAAAGCACATGAGTAAAAAGCTGATGTTCCATTTTCAACATGCAGCCTGGAAAAAAGTATGGAGACAAAAAATGGAGAGACATAGAAAAGGAAGTAGACAGAGGATATGAGAACATGAAGGAAAGTAGACATAGAGTTGTATGAATAGGTTATCTACGGAGTTTCTGTGATTTCAAAAACAATAAGTTTGAAGAAGTATGCTATATAAACAAATTATACCGTGAGAGAAGTACTTCAGCAGGTCAATTTTCTACTGGATTTCTTCATTGACCACACTGGATTTTTTTTTTTTTTCCTCAAGGACTAATGCTGAGCAAATACAGGGTAAAGAAACTCTTTGCAAGAAGTATTTACAAACATCCATTTGAATAAAACCACAAAGTACTTCAGAAGGTATTTGGTTTTCCTCATCATTCATACAAGCAATTTTTATTATTTAGAATATTTGCAGAGGAAAATAAATCCCCCTACTACTTTTGAAAATATGTGAAAGAATTAAACACTCACAATAACACCTTTAAAATTTTTGTCTGGAAGTTACAGCTGTATAAAGGGTGAGATTCAATGGCTACGTTTACAAAACTTTTCAGGAAAGGCTGCAAGAGTCTGAATATTGTTGACTTTCCCACCTTACATACATGTGCCCTTCACTTCCTCCGGTAGCCTGCAGACATAGTTATCTGTGTGGCATACCAAACTACTGAATAACCTAGCAAGCCACCATATGTGCATAACATGCTGGCTTCCCCACTTGCAGGCTCACTGTCCCTTTGGACAGCAAATGTGGCCTCAGTGGAGCACTCAAAGAACTCTGTAAGATGTGTCTAGTGCTCCTCTGTCTTGGTAAGGATTGCCTCCTTCCCCAAATCAAGGCCAAATGCATTAGTATAGCTATCTGACATGGTATTCTGCGCATATGGGACCCTACACCTCCTTGGCCTGATTCCCTGAACAGACAATGAAYTGCACATAGGTAGTGTCCTCCATTAATGCATCTGTCCTATACAAGCACACTTTAAAATTAAGGATTCACAAACTTAGCCAGAAAAGAAAAAAACACTTTAAATTTCCTAGACTAGATTCCCTCATACTCCCTCCCCATTAAAGAGCTCCCATTCTGTCCTTGAAAGAAAAAGAGCTTACCTGAGTTTTTCAAGATGTCTTCCTGCTTATAGAGCATTGCCACTTAACTAGAAAAAATTACATTCTGAAGGAATTCAGGAAAAGGCAAGAATAGATATGGCTATGTCTACGAGAATATCAAGAGTTATGTTAAATTCTACTTTTCTAGGTACAGTCTAAACTCAGGTACTTTAGGAAATAAGCTAACTCCTGAATACTTGAGGATAGAAATATCCTTTCTAGACATTATAGCCTTAATTTTTCACTGTGTTTTGGGTTTGGGGTTTTTTTTGCACCTTGCTTGTGGCATTTGCTATTGGTCAGTGTCAGGACAGAGCACTGGACTAGACATGTCATTGTCCTCCTCTAATGAAACAGTTCATRTGTTGCTATGCATTAAGTCAATAGTCTACCTTGATGGAGTATTTTTTTTCCAATCCAAAAGGGAGTGGGGGGAAAGGAAAGGAAAGAACTTAAATTGTGAAACCTTAATATTATTCTGTCATTACCAAATAAATTTCAACTTTTTTCTTCAGACATCATGCTGCCAGTTTCTCCTGCCTTACAATTCATTGCTTTTTCTTGTTAATCTCTCTGCACCTCTTTTTCACACCATCTCTGGGACACAAGTAGAATAATTTTTACAAGGCAAGAAATAATCTCATTCACCTTTCAAGAATGTAACCTCACAATCACGAGCAAGCAACAGGGCCAGTGAGGAGGATCCTGACATACCTTCCTTCAGGGGCACCTTAAGTCCCCTAAAGCAGTGGGATATTCTTCCCTTCATTCATCTTTCTTTTCCTTCTCTTCCTGGTTTTGGGATGTCTCGCACCAAAATATAAACTCTTCATGTACAGGTGAGGCTCAGGGACTATTTTGTAAACCAAAACAGAGTAGGTGCTTCTAGTCTTGATGTGGTAAATATGCCAAGAAAATTTCTTCTCAAAATCTTTCTTTTTCATACAAGCACAAAACAGAGGATAGACCAATTCTGAGTCAGTTTTGCATTTGAAAGAAAACTATATGCGTTAGGATTAAGCTAAGTCAGAATTTGTTTTTTCTAGCACTTTTTTCTGCACTGACAGTTTTTTCAGGGAGAATTTGAGGATGTTTTACCTTTGTGAGTTTTGGACAGCTGGCAGCCCAGCTGGTGCTACTGTACAGCACTTTGCAGTGAGCATTTCTACTGCACAATACCTGAAAAGTAAGTTTGACATTTTCTAGAAGCACCAGATCTACTGTCCCTATGCCATACACAGGGATATATACAGGGATTGGTGCATGTATATTAAGTACAGTGCATCTCCAACACATTAGACCTGCTGCTTCTGTGCACAGTATCTTTGCTGTGTCTGTGCAGTAGATCAAATACTTGCCAAACATACTGGGCATACTTCACCAACACTATGATGTGCATTTGCATTTGCATGTGAAAAATCAGGTGCAAATATGGCAGCTGTACATATTGGATGCCTGAGATGGAAGTATTAGAATCTTAGCCCAAGCCGAATTCAAGCAGCCCATCTTTCCGAAACATCCAGGTTAAGATCAGGAAACAACTATACTTCAATATAGCAACGAATCTTTAGGCAATATGGAAAATAATCTAAAATATAAGAGTATAAATTTCTCACTGGCATATTAATCTGCTTCCCATAGTAAAGAAACAAGGACAACTAACAGAAACAATGTTTTAATTGTGATTCTCTCTAAATCACTCAAAAATTAGGGATATTCCTCTATATAGTATTCTAACATAGCCTTTGATTCAAATGGCATTTTCACACTCTTTCAAATAAAAATCATTTTCCAAAAGAGTTCATTTTTCCTCCCATATCTCTTGTGACATCTCAAGAGATAACATGTACTGAGTCTGCCTCTGCCCTAGAGTAGAACATAAATAAAAAGGGCATTAGGAGTGGTCAGTCACAAAATTAGGGTGATCATTCTCCTGATATAGTCACCATTAACCTTGCAGAGTTTATAGCATGACATGAGCACAAATATCCCAAAATACAAGATACTTAAGTAAAAGACAAAGTATCATTTCTGAAATACATGCCGAACAAATCCAGGATACATTTGTGAAAAGGTTTGCACTCTTCTCCTCCTTCCTCCTCTTAACTACCTCTTCAAAAATGTCAACTACATTCTGCAACAGATGAAGAGTGTGAGTCTTCAGTATAGGCAAAAAACAGAACTAGGAAAATGCCATTTAAATGGAAACTAGCTTTTAAATTGCCATAAAGACTTATATGTTAACTTTACCTAGAATAAGTTACTAATACTGAATGCCAGTTCATTCTAGCTGTTTAGGTATGTGGCAGTGAAACAACMCATGAACAAGAAAAATACACAGAGTGGTTCTGCAGTATGCACTAAATAATCTGAAGCAGGAGGAAGCAATAGCAGTTGCATCTTGCAAGTTCCCAGAAAGTTTCTTTAAAAAAGGTAGAAAAGCAGGGAAAATGTATGGATCATACTTTTACACTGAAAAAAAGTAAATGGAAGAGGTTTCCAGTTGATCACACACAGACACATTAGTTTAGTCCTCTCAAAGAAAAAAGAAAACCAAACAAAGCCATCTTTGTCTTGCTTACTGGCATCAGTTGACAATCACAGTCCATCACAATCAGCTTACACTCAGGTATAATAAACAACATTGAGGAGGTTATATTTTAATGTGAGACATAATTTGCTGCTGGAAAGTGACAGGTTCAAACCATGTCTGTAAGCCCATCAAGTAGCACATCCTCTTTCAGTCCTACTTAGATTACAAATAATAATACTAAGATACAGGTTTTGGCTTTGGTACTCACTGCAGGCATTTCAAAGGACACACAAGGAAACTGGATACATTTTGATTGACTTATCCAGGGTGCTTTCGAGGTGCCCCCTGCAAACCAACTTAAAGAAAATATGCACATGCTCCTATCACATAATGGTGCTCCATTACTTTAGCACATGTGGGGATATGCATGTCTGTGWGAGAGACAGAGAAAAAGAAAGAGGAGGAGGAAACCTCTCACCCCATTAGGCACTGAGTGCTTCCAGAAGTTCTGCAAAGCATAACAGCAATTTCCCTCCCTGCCCTGCCTGCAGGGTCCATCTAGTCCTTGCAGGAAGGATATACAAGGGAAAGAATCACACAATGTTTGCTACACTCATTCCTTAAGCATCTTCTTGTGGACATCTCGTRTTAAATGGACCTCTGGACTTCCCCAGCGCACACATTGTTACATTCTGATGTTATGGTCTTCTCCTTCCCTTTGTGGAGAAAAGCTGTGAAGTCAAGCTGAAGAAATTCCTGCTTTGACGTATTCTCTTTTATTAAAGTGACATAGCATTACAAATGAACTGCTCCAAAAATGTAAACTTAAATTTAGTAAATCTGAATAATAGCTTGATTCAAGTAAGGCTGGGGAAACCAGTGTGCCTCCAAATCTTTGCCTCAAAACTAAAACAAGACAAGCCTTTAAAAACTTTTAGTTGGTTTGTTTCATTATTGCTTTTCATTTTCTTATCCCTGGCAATAATTTGACTAGATCAGAAAGGCTGAAACTTTTTCAAGGAAGTCTGCCTTCTCAGATGGTGTAGTCCCCCATTTCAAATTCTGTGCGTCAGGGTAGTTTAGATAAACATTCACTATTTTAGGCACCTATCCAAGAYTGTTGCTGTTTGCTTATTAGGATATAAGAAGTTAATTGGAAGGACACACTTTTCTTTAGTGGCAGAAGCAGCTGATTGATTACATTACGTGTAATCTCTTATTCACAGAAATAGCAGAACATAGCATTCTACAGGCTGAGATAAAGAGTGTTTGTGTGTGTGTGGCTGAGGGGAAGGGGCACAGCAGGGGAGTAAAATACTAAGAATATCGGTGCACCAGATGAGATGTCAGTGGAATAGAAAGTCATCACAGGATAATGGTCTCCTGCTGCTAAATGAAGGCCAAGGCAAAGCAGATGTTGACTCAGAGCAAAGAAGTTTATTTTTAAAGTGCAAGACACTGATCCTGTCGTAGTAGTGACTATACTAAACTGCTAGTAAAGTATTATTCATTTCATTTGACAGACATTTCTTAGAAAAGCCTTACTTACTTTATGTCATTATTGAGCTGTTATATTCTTACTGACTTGAAAAACAGACTTACTGTTATATTCCAGTGAGTCAGAAACCAAACTAGTAATGAAAGTACAACTTTGTTTGAAAATCACACTGAACTTTTATGGATCAGCAGCTTTCTGACTGAAGTTTTTACTGTTTTGGAACATATCGGTAAATTACGGTCAGGTATCTAACAATGCAATTGGCTGGCTCATGTTACATCTACTCTTTTTAACATCAAACAGTTGTCCTAAGGTGCAAATGCAGGAAGTGAAATGAATGTTTTGTAGGTAAGGAATCTGATCGTCCCTGTTTTTGAAGTAGACACTTCTATCTTTAATGCTTGCCTAAGACAGATGAGTCTAAAGACAGACATCTTGCCTGAAATCTTGGTTTCACTTACATCAGTGGCAACGCACCCATTGATCCAGGAGATAACCGATTTCATCACATGTGTTAGTCTGCAGAACAGATACAGATGCATAATGGCCACTGCTGGAAATTCTTCCCTCTCTTCTGTCCATTCATGTACTTCAACTTTGCTGTTGGCAAATGATCTCTTTGAGGGATCTAGTATCTCCTCCCACTTGTTTAAGACCTATAGCAAATCCTTTAATCCCCAGCTTCACATCTGTAAATTATACGATCTTTGTCTCTCTTCATTTTGGTTACAGGATCTTCAGGGTAGCGACTACCATGTACAAAATACATATGGAGAGTGACTAAAATTCTCAGGCACTGATCTCAGCTATTGCCACCAAAAACTACTGTGCCAGAAGATAATTAATAAAAATATATCTGACACTCCATCTAGTTTGCCTGTCTGTTCACCAGCCTTCTGCTGAGTGCAGAAATGGCTCACACTCAAAATCTCCTACAGGTTCTGGTACGGTTATTTGAGGAATTATATCAACTTGAATAATGATTTTTCAAGAAAACTACATTTGATTAGAAGAAGAGAACTCCTAAGCCAAGAAACAAGAAGCTTTGCTAGCAGGTTTCCAATAGCTGTAGTTTGGAAGAACTCTACTCTGGAAGACACCATAACGACTACACACATGGTGACCTCCTCTTCTGGGATCTAACAGCAAATCCTTCTTTTTAGTACACATTTTAAAAATTCACAAACACTTATAAACAGAGATCCTCTTAAAAGTCAATGGAAACTAGGCTCCCAAGTGTCTGTGTTGCTCTAGAGAAAGACAGTTACACTTGTAAGTCATTCACACAGGTGCTTAAAAACTGTACAGCTATCCATCTCTCAGTAACATCTTGGGTTTAATAGGTAATATTTCTAAAAGATGAGCTCCTCTGTTAAACTCATCTAACCAATTCAATAACACTACCAGGCAAATGTATTTAATCTGGTTTTCATTTTGACTATCTGATGTATTTTGACCATCTCTTTACCTATTAATCTGTAAACCTATTAATCTGTACTATAACTTTCATAATTTTCCTAGCACATTCCCATCAGTCAAAGAATACCTCAAATGTACATACAGAATATATGTTCCTACAAAAATTTGAATTGCAAGAATCAGGATTACATGTAATTAAGAACACAGAGCTAGTGTCAGAGCTAGTCGGAAACAAACACATTCTGCCATGCTGGTAAACTGCAGCTCAAAGAAAAAAAAAGTAGCCACTACTCACAAAATGGTAGCTCTATCATTGACCATGGCCAGTTTTCAAATACTATGGTGTTTTTGCATTCTAATCACCAAGCGATGTTTAAAAATAGATTCATTAAATGTGCTTTCTTAGTCTAGACAGGGCTTTGATATCTTTGAATTTTGGTCCCTGCAGCTGTAAAATGGGGATAATGATACTTTCTTTCTTTCTTCTACTCTTTAATTTGTCTATTCACACTGTTAACTCTACAGGGCAGGAGCCACGTCACTTGGCATTTTACAGTGTGTGGCACAGTGGGGCAGTAGTCTTAGCTTGGGCTTTGAGATACTGTAGTAAATTACTGCTTTTCACTGCTCCTAAGAATATCCATATTTAAGTGAGTCCATTTTATCATTACCTTTAGTTTGGTGATTTTTTTTATATGGGAAAGCAACTCCCTTTACATTTCAGCCAGTTCAAGGTTAAAAGTTCTCTCAAAACTTGGAGAATAACAACTGAAATAAAGATCACAGCCCCCCTCCCGAAAAATAAATTGGGAATTACCAGTGTCAGAAGAAATCACCTCAAAAAGTACAAAAAATTACTGTATCTCCAATTAGCATGTAGGCAGCTAAGTTTTAGAAATAACCTAGAAAGATTTTTAAACAGAAGTAGTACAGAGCTGTAGAACAAGGGCAGAAAAGATAACAAGGATTCTTTACTGGGAACAGTGGGAAGAATCTATAAACTTTCTAGGAATATAATTATTTTACATGCAACTGTTCCCACAGCAGTTAAGGATAGCTCAATAGCTGAATATTTTAGGTTCAGCTCTGTCTTCAGATACATGAGATATATAATATCCACTGAAGTCCCTGGGAGCTGTGAACATGTATCTGAGACTATAACTAAGCCAACTAAGTCTAAAATTGGGCCAAAAATTTGGGAAAGCTTTGCCAAATGTTTGGTGCTGCTGCCTTCATCCAGAGCTAGGAAGTTCAGAGGCATGCATAAAAGAAAAATAACTAGACCAAGGACTAACATAAAAAGTATATGAACTTTGATTCTAAAATGTAGTAGCGATTTATTACTGTAATTTAACACTGGCAACGGATTCGGCTCAACACAAGACATGAAGGTCATTTAATGAGAGCACCCTGCTGCTCTAATACATTGTCACATGGCATTGATCCAGCTGGTGGCCAAGACTGGATGGTTTTCTACAACTCCTAGTAACCATTGATTCTGCCACAATAAAAGTTAATTATTTCAATAGCGTGTTGCACTTTGTTTAAATATTTATTTAAACAGAATTTGAGACTATCAGCACCACTGGCGGCTGGAAGTTGAGTTTGCTTGATCTGCTTCATCACAGCACTAACTCATGAAATGCAGAATACTATCTACTTGACAAAAAAGATGCAAGAAAAAAATTAAAAATGGATAAACCATTTTGGAGAAAATAATAAGCAATCACAACATTCACTTAAAACCTCAACTGAAATACTCTGGAACACGGACTAGTGTTATTAACCATCTGGGGACTTGAGTCAGTGCCTGCTGAAATCAATAGGAGATCAGAACCTAACTAGATAAATTCAAATTCTCAGCTGCGTACGTTATTTTTGCTTGGGCAAGCCAAGCAAGTTCTGAAAATTCATGCTAGAAGAGGATCTGCTCATTAGGATTAAGAAGGATCACAGAATCACAGAATCGCTGAGGTTGGAAGGGACCTCTGGAGATCATCTAGTCCAACCCCCCTGCTCAAGCAGGGTCACCTAGAGCACATTGCACAGGATTGCATCCAGGCAGGTTTTGAATATCTCCAGAGAAGGAGACTCCACAACCTCTCTGGGCAACCTGTTCCAGTGCTCTGTCACCCTCACAGTGAAAAAGT
>NW_020451005.1:2652664-2731269 GCF_003343035.1 Apteryx rowi | reverse complement strand
CTGAACTCCACGATCTCATGGTCACTGCAGCCAAGGCAGCCCCCGACCTTCACATCTTCCACCAGTCCTTCTTTGTTTGTTAGTACGAGGTCCAGCAGCACACCTCTCCTTGTTGGCTCCTCCACCACCTGTGTCAAGAAGTTGTCACAGGATACTGAGTACAACATGAAAGAATGAAGTATCTTTTTTTTCTTAAAAAGAATCAAGCATTGCCTTGATAGAGAACAGTAAACACCTCAAGAATTGAGTCACTTAGATACCAAACTATGACTTTAAGAATGGGATTCATCTCACCTAATTTTAACCATCTCAAAACTAGACATCGGACCTCAGTCAACTGGGTTCCCAGTACAATGAGTGGAAGGTATTTCCAGAGGCAAGTCATCTTACCTATTTACCTTACATTTTTATGATGGGATGAAAATTGTTAAGTGCTATGCATCTTCCTCCCCAGGCTATAGAGATTATTGATAACTAACTTAGCTTAGATATCTAACTTCTAGATAGGTAAAGTCAGGTGAGATAAATACTACTCTAAATGTCTAACTTTAAACACCCTGTTGTGAAAATTCTACATTGAGATGTTTTGATAGTGTGTAATTTTTCTATTACTTTGATTGATGAAGAAGACTGAGCACAAAATATTAGTCATTTTCAATTTATGAAATGCCACAAAATAAAAGTGCATAATTTCATGACAGGGAACATTAGTATTTAAAAACATTTCATACTGGAATAAAATATGATTTTAAGCTCTCTTCATAATAACAATAATAACAGTCACAAGTGTGAGGTGGAAGCAGAATGGGCATTTATGACTTTTTTCACAAATGCTACACAATTGTAGCATCTGCTGATATAGATAAGCTACTGTTATCAGCAAAATGTTTTAAAAAAACAGATGTAGACAACGAGGCAAATGAGAATACAGAGATAACTGTTTTGATTTTTTTTCCTTGCTGGACACAAAAGATTGATGACCAATTCTTACAGAAAAGATGGAAGAATGTATTGAGACTATTATACAGACCACCTTTGATTTTTATGCCACTATATAGCACATCCTCTTTACTTCTGTTTGCACATGAAAGCAAACGAACTGCTGAAAGAATACTACGTGCAAGTGGAACTTTACCCTTGATGATGTGATATGAAAGTCATTATTAAAAATTAATGCAGCAATGTCTGCAATGACAAAAAATACATATTTTCCCCATGTTTCTGGAAAACAAAACCTGTAAGGAAGGTGTGACACCTCATCTATCATGAAAGGACATTAGGGACAGGAAAAAGATTTATGTAATTTCAATCATCGGTTATTTATACAGGATTTTTGTATAACAATCTGAAGAACTTGGGTGCAACTGAGATGCTCATTTGTCATTTAGACATTTTAGATAAACCTTCAAACTACTTTAACATTGCCAAGTGAYAACAGAAAGGAAAAAATCCCTAAAAATCTGGATGATTTTTAAAACACATTAAAGTATTAGTATTGGTTAATAATGACCGAGTAAACATGTTTTAAACATGAATGCTTTTATTGACAGCAAACAGATGATGTGTAAAGTATATTATTATATGCTAATTAATACTGTGTCTCCAATTATTTTCCATTCATTTTCCACTGTAGTCAGCTTTCAGAGCATAGCTAAAGATTGCCTGTCCTCTGAAACGTTCTTTCTAGAATTGGCTCTGAATCCTCCTTGCTCTTCTCTGCCTCTGTCATACTCCCCTGTTCTCAGGGATTCTTGGGGCTATGTCAAAGAACGGCTAATCCATTAAAATGCTGCTTAAATGGCCAAGCTGCAGGGCCACTAGTCATTTACTCATCAGTTATACTCTACATGTCATCCTGAAGGAAACCCACTGCAAATGTTACTAAAAAATGAAACAGAAAAGATGTTTAAGAATTCTTGATTGGTAAAGTATGAGGGACAAAAAGATTCCAGGGCTAAAAATGACTGCTGGAACTAGATGCCGCTATCAGAGCTGCATAAAACAGTTAACAACCAGCTGGGCCATCATCCGCCAGCTACACGATATTATAGGTAAAATATGACATGATGAGACAATGATCAATGGGTGCACATTTTGGGTATAGCTGATTGTAAGYGAGAACCTCTTTCAACAATAGCAAAAGTGAAGAAGGGGTGTGGGAGTGGGGATGGGGATGTGTGCGCATGTGTGTGAGAGACAGAGACAGGGAGACGGAGAGAGAGGAAGAGAGAGAGAAAGAACACACAGAGCCTCATTCAGGTGAATCTTAGGGGCTGGTGGGCAGACTGGTGAATGCAATTCTCATCATCTGGAAATTAAGCTGCTATATGTTTACTAGAGTTCTCACAAAGAAAATTGATCATTTCCAGATTTCCTATTTTGTTAGGGTGGATTAACATCTGGAGAAAAGAAAAGCCATGTTGGCTCTTGCAGAAATTTCTACTATTTATATGCATTTATTGAAGCTTTCAAAGACCTGGGGTATCACAGATTTCTATCTGCAGACCAAGTCTTTACACTTCCTAGATAGTGAAATTAAGTCAAGAAAGATTTTGCCTGTTCTTGGTAAAATAATTACTGCTTCACTATAGATGGACAGGATATAGCTCACTTTGAGAAGTTTATGTAAGCTCCTTGCTCAAGGAAAAGTCTCTTAACATCAGTGTTCTTGTCAGAAGTCTGTTTTGACAGAAGGCAATGGTGGGAAATTTTTATAGGAAAGACAGTCAAGGCACCAGTCTCAATCTATTAGGTTCTGTTATTATCTCTTCCTACTAAGTGTCCAGAGTTCCATATGACAATTATTAATGAACTGTACATATTTAAAGAATCAAGTACATACTTGATATCATTGATATCATGGATTAACAATTCATGGACCAGTCTTTTTTGTACAGAAAAGTTAGATCTAATAAGAGCTACAGATTTTTTTTTTATTTAACCATTAGGCAAACTATTTATGGTGTAGATTGTTTTACTTAATTGCATGTCATTTTAAATATGAATCATAAGAAGGCGCACTTCTGTAAGTTTCTGTTTTGTAGCTTTTTATCCACTATAGCCTGGAATCTCTCCTTGCACATGAATGAGAATTCATAATGGTTTTGCACAAGCTTTTCAGCCCATTCCATTTTTTCATATATTTAAAAAATTTTTTGAAAAGAAAATGGAACATTATTTTTAGAAATTAGAGCTTCTTATCTTCAGTCTGATTAGGAATTGCCTCTATAGATTTTAGGGAAAAAAAGATAGCTTTTATAAGCTCTAAATCAGCAGTTTGTTTGTACTCAGGAAAGTGATTTAGTACATGTTTAACTTTAGGCACATGCTTAAATTCCATTAATTCCAATGGAAATAAAGCAGATGTGCTTAGAGTTGATCACATGCGAAAACAGCATTGAATTAGGGCCTTCATACTTTACAAGTTCAATATACCAAATGTTAATTAATCCTCACTGCACTTCCCAAAGAATGTTTCATTACTAAATGCAACTAGTGGGAGTGGAGATTGCCTAATAACTCATGTAGTAACTAATTAGTTTATGCTACAAAAATGTAGCTGCAGACCTCCTAAACTGTCTCATTTTTCTTGCATTRCAGAATTGTGGTTAGGAAGGAGGAGCTAATGGTAAAAAAAGTGTTTGTTGTCAATAGGAGGATTTCAGCAAATGCTTCTGTGATTGTGTGTGTATTCATAGTAAGCAGCCTATATTTCAGTCATTGTTGGTGATATACTGTGAATGAGAAAATAAATACGTACAACATGTAGGCAGAATTTAATTACTTTTGGTCCAAACAATTTAAACAGAAGCTGGGAAAGACTGATAGGGAAAGAAGAGAATTTGATAGCACACTCTGAAAACTAAAGCCTCATTACTGTGGAAATGTCTAAGACAGCTAGACTCTGGCAAGCAAAATCTTTCAAACCTCTTAAAACAAATAATTATAAACAACAGCTTGTGAAGCATTTAATTGAAACTTGCCATTACTTCACAAGTATAGTCCATCTAAGAGAGTAGGAAGGCATTTCCAYCATGTCAAACTGCCAAACAGCCAATATTTTTTACATCAGAAAAGGTATGAGTAAAAAGGAGGCTCTTTATATTTTAGGTAGTTTGTGGTCAGCACGGTTAAAAATTCTGAACCAAACACAACCAGGCTTTCACCAATCCCACAACAAGTTTTCAGGGTTGATTTCACTAAAAAATATACAAATGCCTCCAACCTAGATATTTCAGTCAGTTGACTCAATCAAGAACAGATTAAGCTTTATAACTCTACTACAAGATACATCCAGACTTAAACCAATTCCATAAGATCATTTTCTGTAATACTTTGATAACACAATACTTTCTTGCTAGATCCACATAGCTGTACCTCAGTGTAATCCCTCCTTTAAATCAGTTTGTCAGTCATTAATATTGCCATAGCTAAGAGCCTTTCAGTATTCATTGGTACTAGAGGGGACCCATATCCAACCTTGTTTGGGCAGAGGAGCATCTGCTTGGAATTGTGGGGACATCTGATCTCCCTCTCTCACTGATATTTTTAAGAATAGATTTGAAAGAATTAATGAAGAATATTTTAAAATGAACAGCTCAGTTCCCTTCTAATTTTTTCTTTCTTTTTTTTTTTTGCAAACCAACTTAATGTGCATGAGGTTGCTAAAGAAAATACCAGCATCCTGCCTTATTTACTTTGAAAAGCAAAAATCTGATGTGGAACAAAACATTCATTAGAGACAGGACATGATGAGGAGCTAGGCTGTTTTTCCTCATAATCCTAAAGTTTCTTTAAACATGTGTTGCCTAAACTCATTTTTCCCTATTGACTCTGTGCTACATCCTTCTGACAAAACACCCTCCACGACGTATCCCTTTAACAGGTTCTATTGCACATGGAAAAAAATGCCTTCGCTAGGAATCCCCAGTGCCAATACTGACAAGGTGACTATAGACAAGAAATCTGTTGTCTGATTTATATGCCCTGGTGTAAACTGGGGTAAAAGGTTTCCCAGTGCCAACAGGCTGGCTCACTGGAATAAACATAGTGGTCAGTGGCCTGAACCTCCTGTGGCCAAGTGTGTCATTAAAACCTGGTGGTCCATGTGTAAGGTGAAACCACGGCCATATAAACACACATGCCATTTCCCACACGTCCAAAGGAATGCTAGAACCTCCTACTTCCCCACCGAGGGATGCTGTTTTGTGGGCACTGGAAGCTGGGAAGCAAACATAACAAGCTGCCTTTTTGCTTTCTTCAGTATGAAGTTCAACTGCTCCCCAGGAATACTTCTGTGATAGTGCAAATGACCAAATGAAGCAGCACAGATCATCTCCACAACAAAAAGGGCTGATTAAAATGATCATAACAACTATAAAATTTCCCTCCAATGCTTATTCCTGGATAAGGACCTTTTATCTATGAAGCAGAACATTTAATATTTTGAATTATACATATGAATTGTACAACTAACCTGCAGAAACTTTTCATATATCTAATGTTAACTGCTATTGGGGATCAACTCCAGAGTATTGGCAGCTTCATAGGATCAAGCTCAGTTCAATCTAAGAGTAATAACCATACTTGTAAAACATGGTGTAGTGACATAGAAATAGCAACATATTATGAAATGAAATAGAAAGCTGATGCAGCAGTAATTAGTCATTTTCAAAAGTAAAACTTAGATGAAGTTTTTGAACTGGTTACCTGAATTTTTATCATTGCCTTCAATTCTGCAATGTATCCTAATAAGTATTATCAAATCAAGTATCATAGTCAAGAACCCGTACATGGTAGGGTGGGTTTGGCGCTCGAAAAAGAGTTCAGTCTTGCTCTAGTTATTGTTTATAGCAAGAATTGTTCCCTCTTATGAATTCTGAAGAGGTCAAGAACCGAGAAGAAAAGATGCAATAGTGGAGATTATGAAGGAAAAGTGTGACGCAGAATTAAAAAGATGAAGCTGTTTTGGCAGAGCTGTAGGATGAGGGATCAGCATGCACAGTATCAAATCTCCACCAACACAGCCCTGCTCTCCAACAGATGTGCAGAATCCCATTTTCAGATTTGGAGTAAAAAATATCGGGCAATATCCCCAACAGCAGTTCTCTGGTGACTTCCCTAGTGCTTATGTTGGTTGCTCTGACGGAGAGCAAGTTTTGCTCAGAAGAGCCTTTAATTCCTCTATGAATTTTGCCATGCAGTACCTCAAACCCGATCTGATATGCTGCCTGCAGGATTACTCAGGCAGTGGCTATGCAGCTTACTTAGGATAATCATTTTGTATGTGGTCCATTTAGAGGCATTAATCGCAGCAATAGCATGCCTGCCTTTGGCTCTCCAGCAAGCCAAAAAGAAACAACAACATAGTGGCAGAATTATCCTAGAAGTATTTATATACGATATATTTTAAGAATACAAATTATTTATTTTAGAATGGTTGTTTGTTCTAATTTTCCTAATTTGGAATGGTCTTTCTTTAATGCTTTAATGCCATATGCTGTAGTAAGGCCCAAAATAATGTTTAATACGTATCTTAAAAATTGCAGTGAGTGGTGCAAAGTAAACACTTATGTTTTGATTAGCTCCATTCCATGCTATGTGTCAGAACAAAAACTCTAAAAAACATTGGCCCTACTGTATTGCAGGACCTATGCATAATTATTTCAAAACACACTGAAAGTGGCAGACAGAAAAGTAATATGCAAAAAACCCAAATCAAGAAAAGGTTTAGATATTACAAACAAAGCACTTTCTGTAGAACTAGTTTCTTTTAAATCTAACATATTTATAAGGGTACCCTGCTTAAAAAAAAGAAAAAAGCTGTATATAAACTAGATAGAATACATAGCTGCTCTGTTTAGAAAACAGCAAAGTACCATGTAAAAAAGTCTCTGTTTAGTCAGCCCACCCACTATGAAAGAAAAAAAAAAGCTGACATTTAGAAAACAGGATATACTGAACAGTTTTCACTATTGTGCCCAGCAAATCTGATAGAGCTTTTTGTGTAAATTCTACAGCATGGGCCCAATCCTGCAAGCTGCCGTCTAATGGGAAGTGAGAGGTACTCAGGACATGTTAAAACAGCATTATGAACGCAATCTTCTTTTACAAATTGGTCTTTAAAAATCACCAGGTATCAGCAAAATAAGAAATCAACTGTAAGCATGAGGCAAAAAAATCCCACCATTTGGAAAAATGATCTTTTCAGTGTTGCTATAGATGTGACAAAAATATTGTTCTTGTCAGGCCAATATAGAGGTTAAAAAGACACACAAAACCAAAGTAAGTACATATAAAAATGAGAAGAAAATCTAAATAACGTTAAATAAAATTTTTGGAGCACAGATTTTCCTTTGCGTTTGGAAAATGCTAAACACAATAGGGTCCAGACGCTGACTGGAGTCAACAGGCTTAGTGCAATGCAAATACTAGATATAATTATTATGCATGTCACTATCTACACAACGCTTTCTGATATACCGGAGGACTGTGTGCATTGCTTGCAGTAGTCTTGATCTGGTTGTGTTGTCATCTGTCTAATGGTGCAATGAATTAAACATGTTACACTGCAGTGTCACGTAATCTTCTGAGTGCAGGTATACTATGGGTAATATTCAACTTCTGAGACCAAATCAATATACACAGTGCTTCAAATTTTAGTCTCTCAACAGTCATGGAGTCAGTATTATACACACATGTAAATATATATGTATATATGTGTGCATTTATGGTTGAAAACACTGCAACAGGGAATGGCATGCTTTGCAGAAAAAAGAGAATAATAAGGAAACGTTGCACTTTATATAGGCAATCCCAAAWCATTCCTAAGAACAGCTCCTACCACTGTCTCCACTCTTGACTTGCCTGCCTGCCTCCCTTCTTCCCTGCCCCCAGCCCCTGGTACTTGAGAGCTTGACCTAGAAGTCTAGCAGAAGCATGCATATACAACTAACAACGCTGAGGTTATATATACAAAGCCCTCTCCAGCCTCCCCTGAGCCAGCTGAGGAGCTCTCAGCTCCTCATCACTGCCCCCTGAAGGAGTCTAATTAGACCCCAAGATCTGCCAGCGGAGATGCTCATCTGAGCCCTCCAGCTTGTTCCAGTCTATGTGAGCTGGCTTAATTTAAACAGCAGGTCTTTTCTATCTTCCTCAGACCTACCAATGATAAAGGGCATAGTCAACAGATAAGGAACAACTTTAAACAACTGCAGAAACATAAACAAAACTAGAACTGCAAGCTGAGTGGTTTGGGGGGTTTTTTTGCATTGGACTGCACATGCAGTCCAATGGAGCCATCCTATGCTAAAAATTCCAACACAAAATTCCTGCAAAAGGCAAAATCCAGTGCCATGGAGTCTCCCCTTGAGTATTCACTGAAGCTTACTAACTGGGCAGCAGTTGAAGGGGATTCCACTGGGGCACTCACAGAAAGTGCCCTTGTACAGATATGTGTCAGCTTTGCATCTCAGAAACAGAGCAGTCTCAGAAACAGCAGCACCCTGTCAACCCAATGGCAGGTCAAGCAATTCAGCTCCTGACAGGTTAAAACAGTGCTCATTGTCTGAGCAGCAAGTCAAGGAAAGCCAGGAAAAACTTTCAGAGATCAGACCAGGGGCTGAACTTCAAGGAAGAGAGGAAGTTATGCTGAAGAATCCACTGCTTTTTTACTTCTTCCCTCCTTCCTGCCAGGGGAAGAGGTGGCTGGTTGGAACTGCTGTGCAGCTGTCAGGGTGAGAGCGACAGAACGAAGGAAGCTCCCCTCTAGCTTTAGCTTCTTTTTATCCAAAATTATAATGTGTCCTCTCACTTACTTTCTTTTAATACTGTTGAAAGATAAGAAATAAACTCTAAAAGCAAATGTTTTTCCTTTGTGTTCTGAACAGAGGCAGAGAGTTTCACTCTTTGAAGAACCACTAACTGCAGAATCCTTGCTAGGAATATGTCCTAAAGGGTACTTTCAGTAAGAGTGTATTTGCTTGATATTTGAAGTTTAAATCGCCCTATTTATAGGAATCTCAGTTTCAAATAATCTTTTCAGTAAAGCTAGAGAGAATACATACATAATATTCATTAGTATCCCTCCAAGTTTAAAAAGACTTTCTATACTCTTCTTGCCTGAAGAATGACACTTTGGTTCTGCATGTGCCGCAAAGCAGATGTACTTTTGACAGTGAGATTTATGACAAGTGATTGAATTCTATTAAAAGGCCTTGAGACACTGAAAATACTGTAAAAATATATTGACTTTTTAGAAGTATAAAATATTGTTTCCACAACAAAATGTTCTAAAATTTTTCATAACTGTACTTCAGACAGTAAAAATTGGAATCAATAAATCTACAGTTCAGATAACAAGTTTGACCATCACTTTTTGCATTCTTTTGCACTGGAAGAAGCTATGGCATTTTCATTAAAAATTATTTTTGAAAATGTTCAGAACTTTCACTACTCACTTTATGCTTTCTCAACACTGAATTTTTATCATGCTTGAGGACATGCACATTTGGAGTTTAGTCTAAATGTGACAGAACTGAGAGCAAACAAACCTAATCCAAGTGTCATTGAATAATGATATACAGCAAGAGCAGATGAGCAGATGAATAAATCCTTGTTTTTTCCTGGAGTCTCAAGGACTGCCCACTTCAAGAAGCTTCTGTTGTTTTTTAGTTAGGCAAAGGGCATGCCTGCCTCTGCACTTGGACAATTTTTCTGCTGGTGAGGAGAAGTGCTAAAGTCATGCCCCATCCTCATCCATATCTTCTCTTCTGGACATACTAGCATCCTTGGCAGTCCCAGCAGGGAGAAATAAGCTCTATTCTTTGGCTATACTTTATTTAGGACCACTAGAGAAAGTTGTAAAAATGATGTGGGTTTATTTTGCCCTCTCTGACAAAATTTCATGGTTAGTCTCTGTCTGTCTAGAAACTCAATTGGGGGCATTGTTATCTGCTGTCATATATCTGCCAGAGTGAAAATAAAATGCAATCGTGCTTGTATGTATTGAATTAAATGACTAGCATGGTAAAGAACTTGCAGTCTGGCAATCCTAGTGAACAAGGTGGCTAATGGCAGAGGATATACAAGAGACACTCTACATTCTCCTAAAACAGTGCCTCCAAAATACCTTGCACAAAAACAGGTAAAGGTGAAATACCATTATCAATGAAAAGTGAAGTAAAGTCTATTCACTGTGAAGCCTGATAAAGTCTCAGTAAATGTAAGAACTATCATTCTGTAACTTTGTTAAATGTGGTCTTAAAAATATTTACTAAATGGCTAACCACGAGACTAAACAAAAGCATTACCACCATTGTAAATCAAGATCAAGGCAGTTTCATGCCAGGCAGGGAGGCAGCTGATAATTTAAGAAGAGTGCTACAGATATTATGAGAGGTGAGAGATGATGACGATCCCATTGCTGCTTTTTCTCGAGATGCTGAAAATGTATTTAATAGGGTAGGATCAAATGCTGATATCTACAATATGCCTTTTGCAAGTTTTGTTTTGGATTAAAACTCAGAAACCTAATTAAAACAATTTACTTTCACCCATTAGCCTTAATCCTTATGAATGGCTTACTGTCTTCTCTGGTTATTTTACCAAGAGGCACTTGAAAATGATGTCCTCTCTCTCCCGCCCTATTTTGCACTGTCTCTTGAACCTCTAGCCATCTCCTGCATTTTTATTCTGAAGAGGTATTTGGCATCCAGAAACTACCAGTATGTGTAGGTGACATCCAGACAGTTATTAGAAGGCATGTTAAAAGAACAGCAAAGACGGCTGAAGAAATAGCTGAGTTCGATTTTCATTTCCGCTAGTKTCCCCTTTCACTCCCTTGTAAGGCCAGTCTATGGCTCCATTACAACACATTGGTATAGCATAGTCATAAGATCAGATTTTCTAAAATTTTGTCTAGAAACATAAATAGCTGCTTTGGAGGATTTGCAGATTAGGTGCGCAGCTCCCACTGAAATCAATTAGAGTTACAAACTTTGCTTGCTTAGGGTTTTTTAAAAAACCTAGTAGATAGTCAATATTTTGTTAGTCAATACAGGTTTGATAGTCAATATACAGTCTGATAGTCAATAGAGGTTATTTCTGTAACTAATCATAATTTAATAGTTGAAAGAAACAAAGCTCTGCAAACTGCAGAATGAAGTTCCTAACACTTAAGCACATAGCTTTAATCTTCACTAATTTTTCCAAAGTGTAAAATACTCACAAGTAAATTTGGAACCCACACAAAAGGAAAAAAGCCAAGAATAAAAACACAGAAAATGATTTAAAAGGTTTCAAAACTGAGAGCATCTGAAATTCAGCCTTTCAAAGAGACTGCCAACATTAAGAGGCTTATATAGAGACAGCTTAAGTTCCTCTCCATTTACAAGTAATATACAGTCCATCTATTTGCTTTAAAGAAACAGAATATATTTTCAGCAGAATAAATTCATACCCCTAGGAACTATATGAACTGACTTACCCACGTTTCTACTCTACTCTCACAGGAAACTCTTATCTTTACAGATGTTTCCAGCTAAGTCCCTAGTAGCATAGTTACAGAGGTGAAAAGGAAAAAAACAGAGATTCTGTGTGAAATACATCCATCCGGGGTGCCCCATAGATTTCTTAAGGGAAGGTTATAAGGCTTCTCCCAAGGCACTCTATTCCTTCTAAAGAACAAAAAATTTAAGGTGTTGGAACTGAGTTTTTCTACAAGAGATCAAACTACAGAGGGTGCAYTGGGGAACTACTTTAGGAAGGCTATGGCCATGGATTACATACCCACACTGCGGAAAAGAGAAGTTACGAAGTAAATATACAAAAGATGACTTTGAAGTTTACTTATACAGGACACTCATTATTATTACATGTATAATTTACCATATATATAGATTTAACACATTTGCATGCATGTCACTGCAATACTATTTCAAAAAGTAGCTTCCTATGCATTGGAAATTTCACCATCCGCTAGTGAAGGGGCTTTCCTAACAACATCATTTCACCTGCTTGCAGGAGAAAATATATTTTAGATTTTAAGGTTTTTTTTTTTCATGTTGCTTTATTTTTAGATTTTTAGCAGCAACATTCAGGTTGGTTTGGTTGGTTTTTGGCAAAGGTCCTGGCCAACTTTCAAAGTCTACAAAGCCAGTACATACAAAATCTCACCTATGAACAAGCAAAAGAGACAGCTGACTGGGCTTTATGACTCACTCAACGGATCTCTGCACGTCAGAGACTGTCAGCAGCCCTGGAAACATCAGTAACCCATGTACAGTAGCATTTCCAGCGTTTAAGAAAAATAAGTCTCATTCTTCAGTAAAACTGAGAAAACTGGATGATGTTGAAAGAAGTGTCCTTCAAAATCTGAAAACACAGAGAAAAGTAAATAACAAACTAAACAAAGATATTATTGCTGAATATTTTCTTCATTCTGAAGAGTTTTTAAACCCTTTCACTATATTGGAAACACCTGCTTGCCAATGTGTGCTTTTGCCCTCCCCGGCTCTTACTGCTGCTCTGCATGTCAACTGTCAGTTTAGGAGGACGCTCATTGTTGACTTTTGTTTCTTTCTGCCACTTTTCCATTATTAAACTCTTTATAAAACCCTACCTTGCTTGACATATTTTTCTCTATGTGCATACACCCAGCTGGAAAAAATACAAAGATGTCTTCAGGTAAAATATCCAAGCCAAGCTCCCTTCTTCCAGAAAAGATCTTACTTCAAAAGCAGACCATATACTGCAATCTCCCTTCCACTCCAAACAAAAATTTACAAACTGTGATTGTTTATTAAGCATATGCAAATAAAGTACCTTGGCATATATATGCAATTTTTCCCCTTATTTATTTAAAATATTTCAACAGGAAATGGCCCATTGAGATAAAATCTTTTATCTCCAGTGATGTCCTAAGGCAGGGCAAAAGCAAGCCAGGAATACATATCAGTATACACTTCAACACAGAAGACATGTTAAAAACAGCTGCACACTGTATTCTCTTTAGAATAGCAACTGTAAATCCTGTCCAGCTGAAATATGTTACACTCAGTGCAATATCTTATGCTCTTCTATTTGGTACATGAACTTGTATGACTGTATGCATTAATTCTCAAATATTCTTATTGAGATTGGGTGCAGAGCATATTTATAGATATCATTAATTGTTATGCATTCTGAATATAAAAATGGTTTTGATATGTTCCTTTTTAAAGCAAAGGATAGGAGGAACTGCTGCTTACACATGGCACGTTTCTGTACCACATACAAAAGAACAGTTTTCACCAAAGAAACAAGGGCAAAGCCTTCTTACAAAACATGCCATTGGATTCATAAGTATCTAGGCAGAGAAAGAGAAAATGTCATTTTAAAGTCTCAGCTGACAGTTTGCCCCCCGTGCTGTAAACCCAAGGCAGATCACCTTGTACAGATAAATAGCCATCTAACTCTGAAGGAATCTAAACTACGGTAGCTGGATGATAGACATTCACGCTCATCGAGCACAATAGCAGTCCAGCTCTTTCTTAAAGCTTCTTTTTTTTTTTTTGCAGTCCTTCTCCTCCACCTCCCTTCAGGCCCTGAAATGTATGACTTTCCTGTGTTTCGAACAGGTCTACATTGGGAAGATCTGAGAAAGATCACATTTCCTCAGTACTCTGATTTCAGGGAGCTTGGCCTGAGGTTTTTCGAAAGAGAAGAGAAGGCACCCAATTCCCATTGGTTTTCTGTGCCACTTAAGTTCTTAGGAAAACCTTCATTCCTGTCTGTACTTTCCAGCAATGATTGCTTTACATATTCTGAACCTATCCTTTACCTACTGTTGCAGATACTCCTCATCACTTGAGCACCTACAATGATTTTCTCTGACTACTTGTGTGTAAAGGTTATAATAAAATTCACCTGTTCAAATCCAACACTCCGACATTTGTTGTCGCCAAAAGTTCAAATGTCTTTTCAGCCAGTAATAATATTGGTATCAGCTGCCAGATCCTTTCCTTTGTGAACTTTTGCCCATTTAAACTAATGGTGTCTTATTTGTTTTATGACTGTTTTTTTTTCTAGTAGCTGCTCTTCTGTGGAGCCTTCTCTTGCCTATGTAAGTCATATACCAATCTGGAGGACACCTGCTTTTTAGTACTTGCTGCCAGACCCATTTGAAAAGTCAGATCTCCACTAAGCACATCAAACACTCTAGTCTCACTAGATCAGCAACACCGTGAGCTGTTTAAGAATGTGGCTGACATTATACATAATCTGGTATAACTGCAGGTGGCTGCCAAAAGAGGAAATCCTGCTCCCCACCCCCCTAGGCCATGAGGCGAACGCTCTTTCCCTCCCCTCACTTCCATTTGGAAGTAATGATCCTGTGGCCCCAGGCTGAATGAGGCCGATGGGAAACACATTCCTCCCCCCCCCCCCCCCCCCCCCCCCCCGGCCAAAAGAAGAACCATGTTTGCTGAACTGACACCTGGCAGTCACACAAGGTGCTAGACCTACTGTAAGGAAGGGAGAACAGGAGGAAGAGGAAGAAGACCGGAGGACCTCCTCTGGTGGTGGCAGCCAGCAGCCGGCACTTACATTTGACCAGATAAAATGGCAACAGCAAGCATGTAAGCAACAGGGAAATCAATGAGTCAAGAAAAGGACGGACAGTTGAGGACAAGTATAGGAATCACCTGACTTGTAGGCATAATRCAATTTCTTGTAAAATATTTTGGTAAAGAAAGATGGTATTGATTAGAAAGACTAATTCAACAGAAAATTTTTGCAGCACTGATCCCCGCCGGACTGCAATTTTCTTAGATACAGTAAGATCTGAGTAGCTACAAGTTGAATTCTTAGAACATTTCCCACAAGGCTATTTATAATCGACTTTTCACAGACTGGGCTTTATTGTCTGCATATTGCTGAATAGAGAGTCTCAAAAGGGCAGAGAGGGGAAATGAAGTGATTGTTCTGTCCTGAGACCACAGAATGCATTTGGTAAATCTCCATACGGGACATAGATGTCTACATAGAAAAGCACAGGTGAAGACAAAAGTTGATGCAATGAAGAGAAAACATATAAAAAAGCAAAAAAAAAAAAAAGAAACAGTAGGCTATGAGTGGAAACTAAAGGATCAAGGTCTGCATGTAGCATTTGCTCATGTTAAAGACTGAATTTAAATTTGAAAAATGTCATTTTAAATTAGGCAAAAATCCACAAAAATTATTTTTCTAATTTCCATAGTGACTTATATCTGAGGATATAAGTCTGTCTGTCAGACTGTCAAATTGTCTGTCAAATAGTAAAGAATTGAGCTGCACAACTTATTTGTCTGTTTAGAAAATACTCATATATACATTTTAATGAGAAAAAATTAAATACCAACCAGAATGTGACTTGTCCAAGAATATACTATGAGAAAACCAAAAATAAAACCCAGATYACTGGCTTCTTGAAGACTTGCACCACAACACTGTTATTCTCTCAATATACAGTAGGCAAAAATACAACAGCAATATTTTATTGCACATTTCAAGCAATAGTTCAATTTCAAGCATAATGTTATGATAGGCAATAACATCTAAATATTTAAATATTTCAGCATATTGATTGTGGAAAGCAAAATTCCCAACTGTTTAAAAATCCTTCTCTGCATTTCTGATTTACGTAATACATTACTAACAACAATTTGGCCCAAGAAGATGCATATAATAATCTCTGTGCTATAGGGAGTGCTTGCCAATTAACCATGTTCAACATCAACTGTAGTATGACATTAATAGAGCAGCTCCCTGAACTAGTAAAGTATGCCTCGAGGATGAAGGGACAAGCTATAGACCATCCTAAAAGACATGGTAACCTAGAGTCGCTGTGGGGATTGAGATGGAAAAGCAGCTGACTTTGGCTGTAACACTTTAACTGTACTCAAAGTGCACTCCAAAACTGTATCAGAAATTCCAGCGAGCAAAGGCATCTCACTGTAGTCTTTGGCATCATGGAAGTCAAAGACAGTGTTCCCACAAAAGAACACATCAAAATCTTCCACAATGTAGGATTAGCTAGCAGGGAATCATGAGGGAACTCTGCTCTGTGACTTAAGAGCAAAACCAAGCTGTACTGGAAATGATGCTGACAGAATGGGAACCAAAACAGAACAAACAAAAGCAGCCTGCTATAATCTTCTTTGCTATCCGGTATACACCAAGTAACTGATAGCTGTCACTGCACAAACAGCAAAAGCAAACTGAACATGCAGTGACGCTGGCAGCAAGAACTGGCAGGCAGTAAAGTGAACCACCAAATTATAGTCAACCCAGTGCGTGGATTACATGAAGCAACATGAAGGAGCCACTCACTGATGAAACAGGCCAGATTTTTTATTTGCACTTTGTCCTACGAATTCTGTATGCCATGAGCTTATTTACCCAGTTCTGTAGCCTGCATGAGCAAGCACTGGGGGATTATGGTTAGAAACCAATGCAGCTTTGACAAGACTAAAAAATGGCTCAGGAGATTTCAGTATAACATATATCCCAAATGAGGACAGATTCAACCCCCAAGTGGCATCTGGTAGTAATACTCTACTACAGCAAATAAAATAACGGTAATAATAATTTACATTTCTATATATTCCCCTTTAAAGCATCTGAAACTGGCTACTGGCAGAGAACAGATGTAGCACTAAACGTCCTGTGTCCAATACAGATGCAAAACTTTATTCCCAACAGTTATGTTTATATGAGAAAAAAAAATAAGAACTGAGGAAAACCAATTTTTAACTGCAATATTCATATTTATATGGGGACAGGCAGATCCCAGTAATTTATACTCGGACCTTATTATCAAAAGCCTAAATTGCACATAAAAGTGAAGTGAAGCCAGCAGATCACAGAACATAATTGCATACAATTTCTGGGAGTTGGTCTGAAAATCCCAAGAGCTGCTTTAGCTTTTATCAGTTGTCATTCACTACAAAGAATTTCAGAAGTTCTCCATGCCCTTCATATCGCTAGCCATAGAAGGTAGGTGCTGTCATGGTGTCTGGAAAACATRATCTTCAGAAAAGATGCTCCCAAGGAAAGATCTAAAGCTACTGAATGTATAGCCACTTCATGTCACCAAAGCAGTCACTATGTGACTTCCCAGGGGAAAAGAAACCCTAGCGAAAAGAAAAATTGTTTTTTTTCAGTCATGAAAGATCAGGGTCAAGTTTACAGCTTGCAACCTAGAACTCCTGGAGTACTAACACAACCCCCATAAGTCAAAAATGAAGAGGCTGTCTTCACAGGAGAGAGAAAACATCCCAAGTCGGTACCATTTGATTTATACTTGCAAAGGAAAGTTGAGCCAGTTAAATGTGTAAACAGGGGTTGAACTGATGTCTTGGTCCTCTCCTCTTCCACTCTGGGAAATGACTGTGGGTGATCCTTCTTCTTTCTTTACCTCCCACTGTCTCTTCCTTCTTTACCGGGAAAAAAAAAAAAATCTGTTTGCCTGTAGACAGTGTGAATACCAGCTGAAACACCTGCGTGCCAGATACATACAGCTGTCCTATCCCACGCCTCTTGCTGACAAGTCATCTGTGCCGCACACCACGCACACCACTTTGCATGCTGTAGGTAGAGGATCTCTGCAACACAGCTAAGTAGCCTTTTAGTATTATTGTTCCCCCTGCTCTTGTTCAGTCCTCTTTCCCACCCCCCAGGGCCTGAAGAACGAAGTTCTCCACAAGGTATAACAGCTCAGAAAAAATGCTTTGTATAACCCAAAGCAATGACTTTTCAAATTCTCCTCTTACCATGCAATCACTACATCATTCTTGGGTTGGGTTACAGGGTAGCATAAAGTCAGAGCCCTCCTCTAAACCAGGAAATACCAACCAACCATTTCTAAGGTTAAAAACTGGGATCCTCTTCCTACAGGGCCCCCTCACCTAAGCATAGAAATTTGTGAAAATGAAGTAACAGCGTCACAGCTAATTTCTTCACACTATTTCTTCCTGGCTGTGTAAGAATCAGAAATAAAATAAGGACTGCAAGAAATCTTCTAGCTTGAGACTTTTAACCCTATTTCAGATGACACAGAGAACTGGATAGGCTGGATAAACTTTGAACCAAAGAGTCAAGCAAAACTTCAAACTTCTGTGTCTTAAGACTATGAAGTAGAACTGCATGAATAACTTCTTTCAGTTCCCATCTAATGAGAAAAAGGATTTTTAAAAAATTGTTTCAGGTTAACCACTTATTTTCAGGGGTTTTACTTGACAAGATGCAACCAATGTTTCTGAATTCATTAAAACCAAAAAAAGGTATTACATACACACAATATTGTTTCAAAATGCAAAGCTGAAATATTTTCTTTCAATAGATGTCAATATATTTGGACTTTTTCAACAAAGTATTTTTGGCCAAATAATTCACCATGTTTGCCCAAGTATAGGATATGTTTCACTTGATGCCCAAATTTGACTTTCATTAAATAAACTGCATGAAATTTTTCCATTTTTGTTTCTAAGTAAAAATGGCCTGAATTTCAAAACTGCAAAACACCTGCATCACTCTTTCACTTTACCCACTTCTGTTTCATGGGTTCTCGGCTTTTACAGAAATTGAGTAACATATGCCTAAGTGCCTAACTATGGATCTAGGAGCCTAACATTTGTCATCCAGATTTTGGCTACAAGACAAAAGGCTACAAGCCTATAAGACAAAATGCAAAGATATGCAAAGATATACCTTAGGCATAGGTATTGCTATTCACCTGCAATCTGTTAAATTTCACCCATCCCATTTTTCACAACTAGGTAAGTGGCAGAAAATGGAGACCTTTGCTTTGTCAGATATTTGATATCAAACGGACATGATATATGAAGTACCACACTTTTTTTTAATTTTTTTTTTAGTCTCTCTCTACCCACTTGTCAGTCGTTCAGTAACTCACATAAAAACTGACACCAAATGTTGCTTTCAGTTATAGTGGATTCCCTTAAACTTACCAGAGCTGACCAAGATCTACCTACAGAAAGCTGGGAGGAATCTGGAACTTCACTTCCTAGGACTTTCTTTTGAATTCTAGATCTCTTTCTAAAAGGTGTCCTCACCATTTTTAAATAACAACAAACATTTTCAGCAAAAAATAAACACTAGCAACGTGTTGTAATTCACTTTTACCGTTCCACTGTTTTTCTTATAAAGCATGAAGAAAGATATTAGTATTGGGAATGCAAAATTTCAAAATGAATTTTAAAGACTATAAAACATCTATTTTTTTCCCTCTCAATACAGGGATCTTTTAATATATCTGTGGACATATCATTAGGCATACCGACCTAGAGTACCATAATCTGCCCTTAAAATTGGACAAAATGGAGTAAAACTAGTGCCAGAATACAACGGATTGATCCTGACTCCTTCCCATTGAAAAAAATATGTTTTTGCCATTCTTTTGAGTAAGGAGAGACTCTGAACCTAGCCCACAGCTTCATCCTTTAAATCAGCGACAGAAGTGTAACCAGTCTCAAGCAATGATGCCTAAGATTTTGTTCAAACCAGCTTTCCTTTATAGATCTAAGCATATATAAAGAAAAGCAATATTATAAAGCCATGTTAACATGAAGAAAAGTAGGAGATGGGAAAATGTAAACAATAAGCCCCATAAAACTCATGAACAAACCAGTAAATTTTGAATTGCTCTTTGGTAACTGATGAAAAAAAAAGTGTTATGAGGCAAATCCTTCACTGGGTCACTCACTGGGGAGACTGGTAAAAATAAATTGCACAGCTTTAATTTTCCTAGCAGCTTCCATGCTATTCTTTGAAACTGAGTAAGAAACCCTTGGCCTAATCCCAAGAGCCAATCTATAGTAAATAGTGCACACTTAATGCCTAAGTTCCTTTTTAGCACCATTCAGACAGTGACTTCAGCCACACAGCTTAGTCATAGCAGACATTTTTGTGGTGAAAGCATTAAACCCACATGCAGCTCTCTTTCTGTGGCCACTGGGGGTCATGCTCCTTTCCCATTAGCTGAATAAATCATAAAGTCTGCAGAGACCACACAAGAAGCAAGGCTAGCAAGCCACAGGCAGTGCCTACAGCCTGCTATTTCTTTTCAGAATTAAAAAAAAAAGGAAGAAAAGAAAAACAGGAGAGAAACACAGCAAAATCACCTAGCTTTAAGAAATTATTTGCTTTTTTTTTTATTTGATCCCTTTGAAGTCCACAGAGATCTGTTTGTTTGTTTGTCTTTTAACCCAAGCAGCTACAGTGAAGAAGAAAAGCAGAGGAAAATAAAAAGAGCAGCATGCAATTCCTTTGTCCTATGCTGCAATAGCAGAAGCTAAAAATTCCTGGTAGTTTTTTAAATAAAGGCCACCATACAATATAAGAGCTCATCTGATACCCACATAAAACAAAATGTAGAGACACTTATTGACAGATACTACATCATTATGGCATTGAACAAGGATTCAAAATAGTGTGTAAAGTTTTTCACATCGAATGACTTATTCTGCCAGTGAAAATGATAGCAACTGAGCAAGGTCTGGAAGTCTAGAGGTTGGTTCAAGTTCCCATCAATCAGGAAATAAGATAAGAAGGAATTTTAAACATAGCCATTAGCATGGAACTATTATCACATGAAGAAGATACACACAGCTCATTATGCTAAGCAGCATTTCTTAAGCATTTCTTTAAAATGTACCAAAAGCCAAAATATTTTAAAAAGTGCACTGAACTTCAGCAAGACTTTACACAGCAGCTTGATTGGCAATGAGAACATGCCCCGTCTTTCAAAGCCCCCCGATGGGGTGGGCGGGGGGTGGGAGGGGAGCTTTTCAAACTATGTGCTGTTCCATGATCCTGTCTAGATCATTCGGACATGCAGTGTTTAGAAAATAACATTTACATGCTTCACTGTCTACATGCTGAAACACTTTTTTGAGCAGGAAGGGCAGCTGAATCAAAGATTGTTGGGTCTATTTACGCAGTGTCAGCAGGACCTTTGTTTGCTACCCTTTTTTGTGTTGGCATTTTTTATGCAATCTAGGATATTTTTTAGCACAACAACAACAAAAGCAAACCAGAAAAAAAAAATACAACAAAGGACAACAGAACCAAAAAAGAGGAAATAAAAGAAAGAAAGCACTAGCTAGGGTCAGACGCAGTTTTAGACCAGAGCTTTGAAAGATCCTTCAATCAGCTCTGCCACTAATCCTAAATCCTTACCTGCAATATAACTTACCCTTTAGCTATTATAGTCCTCCTGAGCAAAGACAGATAATCATGTTGAATTGTGACAAATTATACAGTGGTTTTGGGATGTGAGCAAGTACTCACAAGGGAGTAGGGCAAGACCACTTAAATCCATTTCATTTGTGACTTAATATTGTGGGATAAAACTTGTGTGACCTTTGCCAAAGACATCTTACATATGGGCAGGAGAAAAATCAAATCCCAAGTCTCAAAAGATTCCTAGCAATAAGATATACAATTTCTGACAGGTCACCCAAGGCATAGCCTGAATTTTATCATGGAATTCTTACCTTATGGATTAAGTACCACTTTAACCAGAATAACAATAAATAAAAATCCCTCAGTGGAGAAATGCAGCACTGTATAAAAGGATTTCACTCATTCCAGTGAAATGACTAGTGTTTAACATCTTCATGCACATTTGCTTTCCAYACTACTAAGAGTAAAAAACATTCTTGGGCAGATCATATATAGATAGCATCCTTCCTGAAATCGGAGTGCTCAAAAGATCCCTAAAACTTGAGATTTCAAACCAATGTGCATCACTCAGCTTCCTTTGGTAACTAAAAGTCCCTTCTCCTTCTGAACATTGGGAGACAAATTTTGAACCCTTTCCTCAGGCGAAACTTGTGTTGATCTCACTGGGAGATTTGCTTTAGTGGGGACAGTAGGATTAAACTCTACTAGCAGCAAGAACCAAGGATACCACTTCAATAACTTTAAAATGAAAACCAGATAAAAATACCTGTTGCCCAAATGTGTATGAACATTAGCAACATAAAACATTTCATAAGACTGTAATGCAAGGGCAGCTACAGATTCAAACCTGGCTACTTTCAAAGCAACCTTACTTCTAATGAGCAAACACAATGCAAATATTATGAAGCCAAATACTCTCTCCAGAATCTGGCCTGAGTACATGAGCCCAGGACAGGGGAATGCAGCATGTGTGCAGGAGGGGAAGAAAGCGTTTCTCAAAACAAGCAGTAGGGAAATTGCTCTGCAGCTGTTACACATGCCTAAAAAGTTCAGGTGAGGGAGAAAAGGCCAATTTCCCCCTCTCACTCTCCCCCTCTGCCTGAATGCCATGCTAAGAAAGAGTGTGTACAGCTCAGCCAAGGGTTTCAAGTGAGTTTAGCTCTGCCACTCCCAGAATACAGAAATTCTCATGTATATTAGCCCTTCTACAGACACAGAGAGGGGGAAATGATTTAATCCTTAATAATATGCAATACTAACAACATAGTACCTTACATGTCCTACTGAGATGATAACATACAAATGTTTGACATAGCAAGGGCTCTAACCTACACCCATCAAAGCAATCACATTGATGCCCATGCCAAATTCTTATTTCCATCTTTGCATATGAACTTAAGATTCAAGGTATTTAAAGGGAAGCATAGTATCAGACAGTTCTTTCTCAACCGGTTTCTTTTGTACCAATGAGAATCATAAACAGCAAAGCATAATTATACAAATCCCAAGAGACAGAAGGTGTCCTGAGTGAATATGTGGTCCTCTACCCTCATTGATCAAAGGCCACGAACAAAATAATTGCATGGCAACTCCCACCTTCAAACAGTGCAACCAACCAACATAGCACATTCTATAAAAAAAAATTATGCTGAGAAAACACTCCTGAAATTTTCAAGTTTCCAGGCTGAATTTGTGATATTACATACCTTTACATTTTCAAACCAAAAATTCTAGACAAATTCATAGTGTTACTAATTGCAATGAAGAAATATGATTTTTTTGCATGTGTTGTGCGAATTAGGGTCTGTCGCAAAGCTTCATGTTTTCTGTTTTTTTAAATAAGAGATGAATAGAATGCATTTTTTAATGTAATATGCAAATCAGCTGACTCAGCAGCAATATTACTGCAGTTCGACATGAGAAAGAACACTGCTCACGCTATAGTGCTGTATTAATTGTAACTAGGCAAACACTGAATTTCAAGCACTCTAGAGTACTACCTCGTCATCATATTTGCCAGGGCGCACAAGCACACATACATTAAAATACGCAGTCACTCTTTCCAGACACTGTCTTACAAAATGCTACAGTGAAGCTAGGGGGTGGTTACAATGAGATAATAACAGCCGCCATTTTAAAGACATCTACTCCACACTGAGCTTACAATACCCAAGATAATGATTATGACACGCTAACCAGCTTCCCTATTGTGCCTTATTGCTTAATTACTCTTCTGCTAACCTCCTCTGCATCTGCACCACCCCCTATCTTTACAAGCAGTATAATCAGGATTCTTTTTTCATCTTAGTCGTGTTGATTTCAGGCTTGTTATTAACTGGTGAGTTGACGAATTCAGCAAAGCTGTGAGCAGCGTGCTAGCCCCAATAATACAGGTGTATTCTTTCATTCCTACATAACTATTCAAAACTGATGGACACTATCCACAGACAATGTGCACAGTGTTTTCTATCAATTTCATACAAAATTACTGAGGATATATGGATCATACAGACTCATTGTGATTTGCCTACATCCCATCAGTTTAAGATTAGACTTTACAATCTATTACCATAATGAGTGATTATTTTATATTCTTAAATTCAAATGTTACTACAGCTGTACACAGAGGCTCATACCCTGGCATGCAAGAGGAGATCAAGACTTGTTAAAACAAAACCAAATTTGATTATGTTAGATACTTGTCAAAAGACAGAAAATGTTAAGTGTTTAAAAAACGTTTCTTCAAAAATATAATACAATTGCATTCATTCAACCCCTCAAAGTAGTGCTGTATACCAGGTTCTGAGGCTCTTATTCAGACTAAAAGGTACTTATACAAATATTCCTATTTTTAAGAATCCTGGTGTAAGAACTGCTCCTTATAAGGACAGCAAATTGTATTTTTTAATGCTAAAATTAAAATACTGTACCAGTGGATCAAATATTTTGCCAGGGAAAAATTATATGAAATAAACCACCTCCCTGAAATTATCATAAGAAATCCTATTGGTATAAAATATACTTATCTAACTCTTTATTTATCTATAGGGGTATTGCCACAAACTGAAGAGACAGTGTCTGCTGTGTCTTATTATGAATTGTTGCTGCTGCATCTCCTCTCCCATTTAAAATCACTTTACTTAGAATGATATACATTTTGAGCATTGGGGTATATTTGTAAAACTAGTAGTTGTGGTAACAAGATGAAGTTTACATGTCTGTCCACATCAGCACCATGTACTCAAGATGGATTTCAGCTGCCAAAAAGGTCAATCCAAACTGCTTGCACAAACCTGTCTTTATGCTCCTGTTTATTATGCTCCCATGTAGTAGATGTCTCGTGCACTAAAACAGTGCAGCCATATGTCAACATCTCTCTGGTGGTTCCGAATGTTCTAAACAAGAGCGAGGGTGCACTGAACCTCCCATGTAAACTTTATACAACAGATTCAGCAGAACTGTAATTATTTACAAAATGATGGCATGAGAAATCTCTGGATTTATATCTCACTTTAAAGTAACAGGGATTGTGTCCACATAATTCTTGAGTTCATGGTAGGTTTGTAATTTACTTTCTTATTTTCGGTATGATTTGATACAACTCAGGATGCTTTAAAAATCAATGCCGTTATTTTTTAAGTTATTAATTTCTTCCTAAAAAAAGAAATTATCTTTTTTTTCATAGATGAACCTGTATGTTGAGTTATTGGCACTGCATGACACTTGTGTCTTGGATTCCAGTTATTCCTTGGACAGAAAGGAGTAGGTACACAAGGAAGGAGTAGGTAAACAAGGAAAGCACAGAATTCACTCCTTTGCAGAGGATAAGCACAAGGCGTAATTGTTAAACTCCACTGAACTCAAATTTCAAGCGTCTCTCAAAGTGTGCATTTGTCATTATGTCAAGCCCTCAACTGAAAAACAAGTTATTATGCATGACTTTTCCATTATTATTTAGAGCCATATTGAACTGAATGCCAGAGTCAGGCCTACGTGAAACTGTGCTCAGTGATTCTGACCCTGACAGATAGCAAATTTGCAGTATTATACGTCATCCGCCTTCCCAGTCACTGAACACAAAATTCGGCCCTCAGTCCCTTTGATTCTTATTTTTGCCTTTCTTTTAAATAGTTTTTCTCTCTCCCCAAACAGTCCATGTGCAATGCATCAAGCTGTTTCTGTAAGTTCTAACCAAGTGACTAAGTATGAAACCTTGGTTTCTAACTTAATTATACCTCTTCTATAGATAGCCGCAATGTTTACAAACATTTGCATCAACTGTTTTTCAGTTACTTTAACATTTTTGTATGTAATTAATATATATTTTAAGTCATCCCTACATAATATATATTAAATTACCTTTACTCCATGTACGAAAGGCTTTGGTTGTTTTTGCTGCAAAGCTAATATATAATGAAATAATAATGATTATTTGTAATACAGTGCTTCTTGTCTTAAGATCTCAAATAATTGAATATAATGAAGTATTTATTATTTCTAGTTCAGGACAAGCAAACGTTGTTAAATGGCTTCGCCAGAATCCAAGGCTTATGATGCTTTGCTCCAGCCGCTCTTCTACTACAGTTTGTTATTCCTCCATGCTGGTGGGCCTCTTGCCTGACTTCAAGACAGTCAAATAAAGTAATTAAAGAATTAAGATGATTTTCCTTAAATGATCAATTAAAACAGAATTCTAAACATGCTTATTCAGTTGGAATTAGCCTACTTTCTATTCTCTTCTGTGTATGAAAGAAAAGGTAACCAGCAAAATCCTGAAATCACTCCATTTCTTATGAATGGTTTATCCTAAGCTTATATGAATGCTATGTGGTGAGTGCTATTTTCTTAGGGCATGGGAAAACTTATGCCTATGCAGCCAATTGATGCAGCTAACAGATGAAATTAAATTTAACATGAAAAAAGATAATATTCATTTCTTACTGTACCATATGTTCCTTTCCTCAATAGCTGGCAAATCTAAGATATAAGTTCCAGAGCGGTGATGAACATTCATTCTAAACATCTGAGGTCCTCTGAAATAACCTGAGCAGGCTTACTTAGAACACTCCTTGTTAGTTAGGTTTGGAGTAGGGCGAGGAAAACCAAAGATGGCAATGCAATGGTTACCATCGGTATATTTAAATAATTACCAGATAGGAGTGAGTAAGTAAAAACAGAGAGGCTACAGGGATTTTGTGACACATAAATAAAACTAGCACACCTAAAACATATTTCTTCTCTAATTGCAGATATAACAATTTAAGTAAAAAGGAATAATATTTAAATAAAAGATTACCCACTTAAGCAAGTTTTCTCTCAAAGCTTCCCTCTCTTAGTTCTAAGTCACTCTGTTTAGATCCTTTGCAGAACTGGTGTCTTTCTTTACTACTTTCATTCCGTATCATAAACATTCAGTGTTATTACAGACATCATGGTATCAAGCTCCAGATAGTCTGAGGTTTTAGGGGAAAAAATTAGACTATTTAAAGTGATTATAACTTTCCACTTGATAGTTTAACATTCTACAATCATTACTGAGTCTGCAGGCACTGTTAACCTGTTCTGGTGAGACAAACATGTCTTTTCTAATGTTTACTGAGATATTGTAAATTACTTAACATACAGCAGAGTACGTTTTTCTCAGTTAATCTAGATCTGATCCCTGAGGGGCTATTTATTACATATGTAYACAACCTGTCTGTAGAAGTGAAGTTAATGTAATATGACACAAGTAGCACACATTGTTTAAATGTGTTCCAGAAAGTTAGCAAATTTAGTTAAAAGAATACTTACATGCTCTTCTGCCTGGAAAACAGTGAGAAAAAGCGTTCTAAATATTAAACACTGCTGCTCACTGTAGGTGGCCAATTAATACACTGTATCCAAGCTGGAACAAATCCTTCAAATATATACATAAAGCATATAATCTCTTATCTGCTTAGGCATTATCAAATTTTTAACAAATCCTAGTAACTTCAAACACAGCTTTAATGGGATGTAGTACTAAAACATGCAAAGTAAAGAACAGAGTTTTTAAGAACATAATCTGTTTTAGAATGTTTCGAGAGAACTGCTTTGAAATGCAATTATAATCTTTACCCATGAGTAAATGTGTGCCATTTTACAGAATTATGTTACATGAATTAATATATACAGAAAGAGATAGTCTTGCATTCCTAACACCTATCTCAGTTTGAAAGTTGAGGTTTAGACATAAGTATTTTGAGATGATTCTAAAGGGTGGCTAAGCTTGAACACAGGATAGCTTTTACGGCTGTACGTTTTGTCCTTGTAAATGTTACATTTGATGATGAGAGAGAGTTTTATTCTAGCCCTGATAAATAGCTGGAACATTTTCTAATCAAATATATCTGTACTTTAGGGTCCTTATCTCGCTATTAAGCTAAAATTAGCAYAATACATATTTCTCTCAGGGTGCAAAAAGGTCAGCATGTGAGTTGCTGCTTCCTGCGACTGTCTCAACTGCCCCTTACAAATACAGTGAAATCTCTTTTTCCAAAGGCTACACTGCCAGTTTCTTTTGCACATGCAGAATACATGTTTGTCACACTGCTTTGATCTCTTTTTGTTCTGGTTTACAGTTCCCATGTCGGCATGACTGACATAAATGAGACATATTTTGAAAATACCAATACGAGTTAAAAATCTGTTCTATTACTTTTAAAGAAAAAGTGACGATCTTTTTCAGGTGAACATGTTSTATACAGATAGACACAGTTCAGACACCCTGCTTTTCACTCTGAGGAAAAAAAAGATCACCTGGTAAATTAGATTTCCCATCTTTTCCAAAAATATATTGCAATTCTCAATTAAGAAAAGAAATAGACTATTTAAGTGATGCTAGATGGAGCCTTCTTGTACTTTAATATAGTAAGCAAAGCTTTAGACTATTTACAGACCACCCTGTTAAAGAACGTCAGTGAACTCAGTGAAGATGCTCTTTCTAGTGCTTTGATGTTAAATGGAAAATCAAAAGCAGTGGGGTTTGGCCATATATGGTAACTGTACAAGGTGTGCTTTTGATCTTTATTCAGTGAACAGCCATGGTCTGATGCAAAAAAGATGCCAGAATGTAATTGAAATTTAAGTAGAATTCAGGCAGTCCTGAAAAGACCACTCAGCTACCACTGAATATATAAAACTCTACAAGCACCTCAGTTTTCATTTTTAAAACTCTTGAGTGTCTTCACTGCTGCCTCCATGCCTGCCTTTAAACATACCAGTTGCCACAGACCTGAGCAGCTCAGACCTTAGCTCCTGCCTAAACACGAGCATCCCGAGGATCTCCAGCGGCGCAGTTTGCACATCTAGATCAAGTTCCAAAAACAATTCAACAGTAATTACAGATACGGCAAAGGGTTAGGCCACTACTTCTTCTTATTAATAGCTCAGCACTTACAGAATCTTCCAAATATAAAGGTGGTGGAGGTTCAGCTCTATCCTTTGCCTAAAAGAACTCAAACTGTGATTGCTCACTTGTGAAGGCAGTCGCCCTTGCAGGGTGGAAAAGAAAGGCATATGTACATGTAGAGAGCAACAAGAACCATTATGCTGAAGCTGGAGAAACCTCAAGGTTCAGTGGAGAGCAAAAAGAGAATGAGCAACAGGAAAAGGTGAAGAACTGGAGTTCTGATTCATGCTTCACGAACAGTTGACTTATTTTACATGAAAAAGAAATTGAATGAGTCTATAACCAGATGATTCCAGCACTGGCAAGGTCATAGGCCTTCCACTGTCTGACTGAAGGCTTAATTACTGAGTCTGAGAATAGTGTTCATACTTGCTTCAGGCAATTCATCTACAGCAGTTCAGATTCAAAAGAAAAGTTATGGACTGTCCCTTTATCTCTCCAAGTCAAGCATGGCCTATGGTAGTTCACAGCAGAGGACAGAACTGAGTCCGCCACAGTGAAGGTAGGACTCTAAGTTTCCCATGCATGGGGTGGGAGCACTAATAATAGTCACTTTATTATYTGGGAGGTGGTCACAACCACTGGAAGAATAAAAAAAAAAAGAAAAACCATGACAACTGACCTTTGCTTTATTCTATGAAGACTTAGGTAGCTATACTGGGAGAGGGACCTCCTCTGTCAAGTGCTAACAGAAGCAAGCAGATACCTCTCAAACATCTTAAGGCAGGATTCAACATTCACCTCTACCTTCATCACTCTCTGCTGAATAATTGCAGATGCTCAGTGGTCTGGTGCCTCCCAAGGCATTTTTCTCCCTGTGTATAATACTACTGTTTTTTGTCTACTGTGCTGGCCACATATATGAAAATTACRTATTACAGCACTGGCCCGTTTTTAGGTCTGGCCCTTAGGGTGGAATGACATTGCTTTAATCTTAGTATCTGGGCATTTTCTGAAACATAGCACATCCTGTTGAGATTTGCAAGTGCCAAGCTATCTTTCCTCATATGCTTCCTGTTTTTAGCAGTACTTGAAGGCTTTTTTCCCTAATGAATAGTATCCTGAATAAGAGAGGAAGAGGAGCTTAAAATGAAGTCAGTTGCTTCCTCTTCGAATTAACAAGTGAGATGTTTTCTTTTTTTTTTTTTTCAATTTTGCTGCTAAGATTATAATCTAATACTACATTATATGGCTGTTTTCCTTTGAAGGATTCTAAACAAAATATAATTCTTATAATATTTATTTTTAGAAATGTAGACATGAAAGAAAGAACGTAATTTGCTTAATATCATACAACAAGCTAGCATCAGGTTATTGTGCCACAATAAACCACTGCAATCATCCACACTGATCTCATGAATAACACAGGTCATAGGACTCTCCAGAGTTTATCTTGTTTAAAATAAAATATATCTTCTAGAAATAGATGGATATAAATAAGAAATATAAATACCATTTAAAAATGTCCAGTGACAGATAATCTATCACAACTCTTCCTACAATATTCCAAAGGTTAATTACCTTCTCTATTCAAAATTACACCTTAGTTGAAGTCAAAATTTTTCCAGCTAAGTTACCAGTTGTAATGACTTGTAACAACTTTGCCTGCTAGAATGAAGAGCTCTATCTATATGTAGAACAGAAATTTTATAATATACTTACATGGATGAAAATGCAAGAATAGAATTCCAGTCTTCTGACTGATCGTCAGTAAGCCACTGTCCCTATATGTCCCCAGGACATCCTCCCACAAGTATAGCTAAGTTGAGTTTTACAATCACTTTTGAAAATAATGTATCATACACACTACTCTGGTGTAAAATGAATGACATACAAAAAGCTCATTATCTTGGCAACAAATTCATTTGATTTGTATTGAAGTTTCAAGAAAAATAAAAACCAAGCATCTTAACATCTTTGTACACCTTTCAATTCACTTTCCTTAAATTGCTGCCATACTTGTAACATTTACCTACACAGAGATTTTTATTTATAAATTAATTATTTGTTATTAACTCTATTGACTAAATAAATCTGCCTTTTGATAAAACAAAAGGAAAATATCTCCCATTACTCAGTAGTGCTATATATCTCTCCACTAAAAATTGAAAACTGAACAGCAGATCTCTGGCCTGTATACGACATGTACAGGACCTGTCCTATCTATATGACACGATACTAAGCTGCTTCATTACAACTTTTATCCCAGCCTATCCCCTCCTTTTAGCAGTGGCTAAAGGCAGTGCCTCTCTGCTGCCTATGGAGAACCTCAATCTGGAAAGCAAATAAGAAAAGCACTGTAGTAGAGAAGGGTTGAGACACTAAGAGACCTTTAGGTCTCTTCAGTCCTAGCTGATCAAAGTTCCTCAGATTCACAGATGTTACAAGCTTGAGGAATAAGCTTAACCATTCTAATCTTACTGATAGCATAGTCTAGAAAGCAAAATAAAATGCCTGTCAGTAAAGGAATAACTTAAGTTCACATTTTGCCCTATTTATGTTAACATTGAATTAATGTATTTAAGGGACATATATCGCTAAGCCTTTCTGCAAATGGATACTCCTATGAAAATGAATTTGTACGTTTTCTGAAAACAAAAACTTTTACAAATTTCCTAAAGGCCATAAAGGAGAGATTATCGTGCTTGACAGCAGAGAAGAGAGTAAATTTACATTTGAAGAACAGCCGTCTTTTTTTAATTTTCTGAAGTGCTCTTCAACTTAGGAGAGTACTGAGAAAATAAAAAACATCCAAGAACTTGGTCTGCAATTTACCTCAAGAAATCCAATACACATACTTGCTAAATTATAATTTATTGTGTACTTTTCATATTTAAATTTTTGCTTATAAAGATATAGATGGTCTGTTGATCCTAAGATTAGGGAAAGAAGAGTTTGAACTATAACAAGAACAATATCTAGGTCTGTTTGGTGTTCTGCCAGTACTTACTYTAAATACTTTACATGACACCGACTACTTAAAGATACTTACTTGAAGTACACATTCACCTTTCTTAAATCACATTAAACATAAGTTGCATGCCATACTGAGAAACAGATTAATAAAAGTAGAAATAAGATCGTGTTTCTCCAATTAGTCCTTTGTCAACTCTGTAGGTCTAGATGATATCAAGATGCTTTAGAGAGATCCAAGCAGTCCAACTGAATAATTGGTACAGTATTTGTTTTATCAAAATCTGCACACACAAAATGATTTGAAACTTCACCACCCAGAACAAATACCTAGGTCCTCACGGGTTTGTTTTCCTTCGTTTTCATTTTCTAAGAGTAATAAAGACCTTGGGGCAGGGCATTTCCTTTGGATTAATGATCAGTTGAGGTTAATGGCCAGGAGCTGTTCCTTGGGCCATCAACTCCTCTCAGCTGGTCATTAATCCCCAGGAAATGCTCTGTGCCTCAATCATTATTGCTTAATTTCAGTGCAAACAAACTACTGTGGCAGAGAGCATGCTGTATGCTATCCTTTAAATACAAGGAACACAGATTCAGTTAGTTTAATCAATTGTTTACACTGTGGTCTATTTTCTGTAGCAAGAGGAAATCACAGATCTTTTGACTATTATGTGGAATCTGTTGGTTGGTCTCATCATTTGATAGACCGGACCATTTCTGCATGAATTATTCTGTTTGTCACTCATGTTGTCATTGTTGTTAATTATAAGCTAGATGGCCATTGCTCACTTTATTTCCTGGCAAAATTCAAATAAATGACCTAAACACTATTTACTAAATACATTTTCCAAYGACAGTGTTACCTACCCATGCAGCTCATCTTAAGTTATTACATTTTACATGATACCTCTTTTGACACATCCTGACATTTACTGTACGATTTCAGGCATGCCATAGAGTTATTAAATTATCAACAGTAAAATATAACATGGACTTTCTCCAGGCTTGTACTATACAAATATTTACCAGAGCACAGAACTTTGTTATATTTCTCTAGTCTACTTGATAATCCCCTGATTAGACATCCACATGCTTGGTGGAGCCAAAGAAAAACTGTAAATGGTCAAAGGCAATGCAGCATATTTGTTTTTAAAAGCTAACTTTACAATAGTTTGACTTAAGAAAATTATTTAATCAAACTGGCCAACCTCATTGATTTCTCAGTTTTGAGATTATAACAAAAGGATTCAGAGAAGCTATTAGTGGTAGCTGAAAACCACTTTTACTACAGCTTTAAAAGTTAGAAACTTTAGGAATGTAGACACTGCTAACTAATTGGGGCACTTATCCTCCCTCTTTTATGTGAAAAACAGAGTTAAAACTTCAAAAGATAGGCGATAGGTAGGTGCTTATGCTCAAAAGCATTTAATCTTTTCCAAATCCTTACCCTTAATTCAAATACTAGTATAAAGATGATACTAGGCTGAAATACATTCACTAGAATTTAAATACCTGTTAAAGTAGCTGGTGTATTCTTCACAGTTAGATGCATTTACCATGCATGAAATTCCTCTGTGGTATGAAAAGTGTCCACTACATCTTTCGCATTATTACTCAGAGCCTTGCATTTTTGTGCTAGGCACCTTGGTGACTGCTTCTTTGGATCCAACAGAGAGAGGATGAGACTAGGAAGACAGTGATGGAGAAAGGGGTTGGGAAATAAAAATCCATCATAATCATCTTGTTTAGGCAGTACTCACAGTATAAAACCTATACAGATATCTAGGCTGCATTTCCAAACAAATTTATCCACCTCAGACAAGCAACCCTTCTTAACGAGTACCTGGAAAAGACACAGGAAGCTTTATTGATATATTCTAGTAGTGCTACTCTGCTAGAAGGCATCAGAAGCCACATGGTGTGCAGGATGCCCGTGAGGGGCCTGGGCTCAAATGCTGCTCTTAGGCTTGGGCTGAAGGTAGGGGAGCAGGGTGGGGAGGCCTACTGTGGAACTTGCTTTGCTGTTGTCATTTTTATTTCCTCCCTGAAAGATAAGGAATGTCTTAAGTTGGCATTTATATGGGTCTGCAATTTAGGAGGTTGTTTCAGTTCAATTCTTTCTTTCAGATATTAATACATATAGGAGAAAAATATCTCCACAAAGCATTCCCTTATCTGTCTAGACTACAGTTTAGTGATGGGAACACACACACTTCTATCTAAACATGGTTTCCTATATAGCATATTGGACAAGGTAGCCAAGTTGAGAAGGTATGGTAGAGCTCAGAGCAAAGAGCTTTGTTAGGATGGTAGGAGAGTAAAGAAGTATACAACAGACTAAAAAAAAAAAAGGCACCAAATATATTTCAGATTCAAACACGGCATTTTAATCTAAAAAATATGAACAATCAGCTGAGTAAAGTCACCCAGGTCATTCTAAGCATACAGATGTCAGGTATTGAAAAACGCTATTGCACTTTGATTCTCTGAACAAGAATTTCCAGTCTTTTCCTGCACAATTTTGCTTTCAAGTATAAGCAGACCATATTCATTAAAACCAGATGCTACTGTCTCTTTGCTCCATTTCAGTTATCAGTATCATGTTTGAAAGATCCAAAACATTTTAATAAAAATTTGACCGTGTTTGCAATCAGATCAGGCTAGGCTGTGCTAAGATGCCAAATTCCATAGGCTTTCTTGCAAAGAGAAAAGGAAAAAAACCCAGATAATTCAAAATGTACTCCTCCCTCTTCTTAAAAACAGTTTTTAAATTATTTATGCATTCCAGAGCAAAAAGCAAACAAATAAAAAAATCATCAAACCCAAACAAAAGCTAAAACCCTAGGTAATAAGAAAACATATGTCATCTGACAACACACCCTGGGGACCTTCTGTCAGCTGGATGGAGTTCCAGCCATGATTTTTCCCTGTTTTCTTCTACTGCGGGAGGCCTCAGAGAAGGAAAATACAGAACACATCTACTTTGACTTTGCTTCTGCTTGTGAATATTATTCTAAGGGGATCAATCTACTGCCTGCATGTTACTCCAATAGCTCAAATGGAGGTGGCCCAGAGAATCATGTGTTCCAGGTCTTAAAGTTTGCAGCTCAAGCTCATTCTCATATTCTGAGATCCACTGGGTTCCAGGGTTTACGCCAAAGTTCAGCTATCATTGCCCTAATTTAAGTTGTTATCATTATGAGAGCTTTTAATGGATTGGTGTTCTACACTTTCCCTGTTCAGGCAAACACACAGTATGGCACGTGGCATTGCTCTGAGCTGTTACATTTTGATCTTTTCATTTCTCAGATTTCTGACAATTTACCTCGTAACAGCTACAATATTATTCTGAAACATTCCACTACTGGCAGTTAGATATGACTCTGTAGCTTGTTGAGATCCCATTATCTTTTGATTTATTGATTTTTCTTCTTCTTGTTGCTGCTTCTGTAGAGAACAGATCTTCTTCCTTTTAATTATGTTATGGGTTCCTATAATGAGAATGTCTCCTTCGTTTCTTGCACGTATAGTGTTTCTTTTTTTTTATTAAAAAATATCTGTATTTGCAAGAAGCTACTGTCCTCTGTCAAAACCTTGTAATAAATCATTGGATCTTTTCTACCTTATGGTGAACACTCACTTCCATCACAGAACGGCTCTAGAGAAAGACAGTCTTGGTTCAAGTGATAACAGCTAAATCCTGACAGAGTGAATTAAATAAAACTAATTGTTTTATTCAGGACAGAATTTCATTCCAGAACAAGAATAAAAGCAAAGTAAGCATGGGATTGAGACGTGTCTATGTGAGGAAACTTGAAAATATGTCCTGCAAAAGTTCAAATTCTTCAAATGGTATGCCTATTTCACATTATTTATTATAAAATAATATACGACATCTTTCACTGAGATTATGGATAGCTGGATATTTCAAGCCATTTAACTGAGACAAGGATAAACAAGCAGTGACATGAGTAACTTTAGTGAACCTTTCTATAAGATATAATTTCCTTAAAATTACTCCACTTTATAAGGGAACATTACTTTAAAAGTATATGTTAGGAAACCTCCCTTTGATACATTCAAAGATACTTTACATATTCATATTCTTTAGATGTCAAGTTAAATAATCATTTAGCAAAATGAATAGGAATACAATGCAGCTCTTAAATAAGTAACACTTTGCAGAAGGAAGCACTCTGTTTTAGTCTTCTTTGGCTTTCATTTTTGAAAACTCACTTTCAACTTGTCAAGTCTCTCCATCTCCTCTAAAAAAACCTATGAAAAATATTACCCTGATTGAACTATCCTGGTAATTTCCAAAATTTGTCTCATGAACATCGTTAATTCACAGATCATTTTTTCATGGGGTCACGGAAATTTTGGTCAGTTATACGGTTTTAATTTCCTTATCATCCTACCTACCTTTCCATCATCCTACCTGCCAAATCATAGTTAAATACTGTTAAAATCGAAGGGCCTGTCTGTGCAGCCGCAAATTGGAGGGTCCCACTGTGATCAAGAATCAGGAGAAACATACTCTGTGTGATCACAAATATGAAGAGAAGTACTCTGCATGACCATCTTTATTTTTAGATGTGATCTATGCTAAAATGGGAACCTTGAGGTAGGAGAACCTACCTATAAATTGCAAGCATTTTCAGTTAGGCTGAATTATATCTTGTAAGTAAATACAGTTCTCTGGAAAGAAACGTCTCTTTAAAAAAAAAAAACAACTGAAAGAGTTTCTGTTATTGCCTTGTTTTGTGGTACAATGGCCACCCTGGTGTCTTACAAAAAATGGTGCCGATTTCTGTTTTATTTTTCCATGGTGAGCCTAATGCTGAGATACTGTATATTTTGGTTCTCCCAGCCATGACAYTCTTTTTCCAGCTGCAAATTTTGTCTGGGCAGACAAAGTGGACTCTGGTCACTAGTCAGGGATTTACAGACATCCAGAAGAGAAAAGAAGCCTTAGGTGCAGACCTGGTCTGCATATGCACAAACTACCTGGGCACTAAACTTGCAGTTGATACAATATATGTTGGCCTTGTTGGGCTCTCCACACATGCTCTACCTGATGCCTGTGCACAGACTTTTGTTCAGAAGGACTCAGAGCTATCAGTAATCTCACAGACCTTAGTCAGCAAACTTCTAATGATCCTAATAAATGTGTTCCCTGATTTTAACCTTAATTTACTTGTTACTCCTTTTCTTCTCTGAGCAACGTCAGAGGTTTCTGTTCTCTCACAGTGCAAATACTATCACAATTACCTCATTCAAATGTAACAAATAAGGAATAGGCRTAGATGTTCTACCTGGGACAAAGAACCTCTCCTTAACTATTGCCTGGTAGTGAAATCTGCTCATTAACTCTGAATGCAAGGTACCACCAGCCACTTTGTAACCCAGTTTAGATGGAATGGAGATAGTATTTGCTAGTGTCAAGACAATATAATAAAGGCCCGTTTATTTAGGGGGCCCTGATGCCTAGGCATGGCTTCCTGAGGGATTTTCTTTGGAGGAACAGGAGGATCCCTAAAATAGAAGGCATTCTGACTCACAGGCCATGCTTCCAGGGTGTGGCTGCTCCTTCTTAGAAACCTTTACTTCTCAGATCAACTAAGACGATTTATATAGCACTGAAGACATAGTTGTCTAAATGAGAGAGAGAAAGGAAAATGATATTGTAGGGCCACCACGATGGTTAAAAGAGTGGCCAAATTCAAACTCTTTAAAAATTGTCCTGTTTACGAAGTAAACCTGAGATCCTCACATGTCAACCCAGTGAATCTCTAAGAGTTTCCTTTCTGTTGGTTTTTTTGAAGGTATTTAAATTTTACTTACAGGCTCTTCAGGCAAGCTGTGCTGTAGTTTGTGCTTTCTCAGATCACATGCTTCGTGTATTTGAAAAATAATGAGTCACAGAGGACGGCAACYGCAAAGGACCATTCTCTGTAACAGCTCCCCTAGATTCTACTCTCTGTAGTTATTATCCTTCTATTCCTGAAACACCAGGCACACTGTCTTTGAGGAAGGGTCATTAAATTGCATACAGGTCACATCCAATACCTGTGGATCATTAACACTTCAGTAACTGTAGCGCACACAGAAAGTTGACAATTATGTTGCTCCTCATATTTCTAGGTTATGTTTTAAAATAGATGGCTAGCTTTTCTGCTCTTACAATTATCAAGTCAAGTGGAATTTAACAAGTTCAAAGAATTTACATTTCTAGGTTTAATTCTGGTCTAAGAGCCAATTCATTGTACCTGAAAGGACAAGTTGCTAAAAGCAGGATTACACTATGCAATGTCACTAGACAATACTTCTTTATATTTCCTACTTACTGTCATCACTGGTACATATAAGTAAATACCCACGTATCAATAAAATGACAACTCATTGCTAGACAGCAGCAGATTAGTAAACAGGGTACCAAAAATAAAGCTGATGAGGCTGGTATTGCTTGACAAACCATTAAAGCCTTTTCCTGTCACATGTCATGAAGCATCTGCTGCACTGTATGGTGCTAAGTGGAGGCTAATGACCCTTTAAGTCCCCTGGCAAGTTCTCCTTGACAACAAAGTGCAAATGGCTGTTTAATGTAGCCAACCTCCATTGAAATCAACCTTCTAAAGCCAACAAAAGTAGTGTCGGGGTCTTCTTTAGCACAGCATCTTATCACTTTGGAACTGTAGTGAAGAAGAGGGCCTAAGTTAGTTGAAAAATGTTTTATGTGGGCTTTACATGTGAATAGTAACTTACAATTCCCTCAGTTCTGCGGTTCAGTGTAAGACTGTTTGTGGGTGCAGCACTTCTTGAATGATATACACAGGGAAGTGAACCAGGAGAGTGAATGTTTTCCAGATTAAGAGGTAGAGACAGATACACCTAAAGGAGAATAAGCTGAATGCTATGAAAGAAGTAGAAGTTAGCCTTTTTTAGTTGTACTATGTAAAAGAAATCAAATGCCAAAAAAGACCTACAAATAATAAAGATATAAATAAATAACAACTAGGAATTATACTGGATGCCTTTGAATTTCTTTATATATAAAGACAAACACACTGAGACATTTATTCAGTTTTTCAGAGATCAAAAAAGAAAATGAACAACTTTACTCAGTTGTTGGATGGGAAATAAGCAGCAGGACTTCTGACTTAATTTCAGATCTGTCATTAACCTGATTAGCAACCTTAATATAGTCATTTACTTCAGCTTAGCCAGTTCTCAAATGGGAATAAAAAAAATTTCAGAGGAAATTTTACAATTTCTCTTTTGTATAATGATTTAAAGATGAAAAGTCCTACTTAGAAAGCTATTAATGTAGAAAGTATGTTTTTTATTGAACAGTTTACAGAGGCAAAAGAATATACCCACCAAGACAGTCCTTAGGTCTCCAGTAAGAGAGAGACTGGGAAACTGGAGAGAGTCCAGAGAAGAGCCACTAACCTGGTCAGGAGTCTGGAGCACATGAYGTAAGAGAAAAGGCTGAGAGAGCTGAGTCTGAGAAGTCATGGGGGTTTCTAATTGCCTTCAACTACCTGGTGGGCAGCTGTATAGAAGATGGTCAGGCTCTTTTCAGAGGCGTACAGTAAAAGAACAGAGGCAAAGTTCATGGAATTGTGATTGGATATAAGTCAAAAAACATTCAAAAAAGGGCAGTTACACAGGAAACAGGCTGCCCATAGAGGCTGGGGAATCTCCATCTTGGAGGTATTCAAAGCTTTACTGGGCAAGGCAAGGAGCAACTGGATCCAACATGGATTTGGTCATTGGACCAGATTACATTCATACCTAAAATATTCTATAATCCTATATATAGGCACTGACGCTAAATTCTGACGTACATGTCTTAGGAAAATTTTATTGCTCCCCCAAAATCACATTTTAACTTATTCAACATAGTATTCTTAACTATTTATTGATAAGTGATTAAACTTTTGATCTGTTGTTAACTCTCCTGACAGACAACCAGGCAATGATTACTTTGTCCTCTTTCCTAAGCCTCTTAAAGTGTCCTTTAAGGGATTACATTATTACTATATGGTTAAATTATAAGCAGACAYGACCCTGAATCAGAACTTCAGTCACCCCTCTGAACTTGCTGAAAAGCTGGATCCAGGGCCAAACTTTACTGAGCAGGTGTATCATTAGAAATTGTAAGTTTTTAATCCCTTGAGTTCAAGAGAGGTTTATTTTGTCAATGTCCTAAAAGAAATAGCTTGTCTAGCTCCTTTAGGAAACGTAAGAGGATGAAATCTTGGCACTACTGAAGTCACAGGAACCATGTCACTGACTTGGAAGTGAAATTAGGATTCTACCCCAAAGTCTGTTAATTTTATTCAGCTATCCTTTTGATGCAAACAGCATTTGATTTGTAATGCACACAGAAGTTGGAACTACCTTTGGAAAATGCCCCATGGGCTCTTTAAGAACTTAGAGAAAGATTCTGCTTTAAATCTCTGGGTATGTTTATAAAACAGATTTAAAAAAATAAGCAGATAATTACAATTTTTTTCAGTGTTGACAATATCATTTGAATTTAAAAAGTCATAAAGGCACAGTTTCATTTCGGTAAAAGAATCCAACTCAGTTATTCTATTAGCTTGCGTGTTACAACACTAGGTGAACTTTATTTCACTTTCTTAAGCAGTATATTCATAGCAGTATTTCAGCCAGAACAATAATAAACATGAACAGAAGATGTTTTCTTCTCCATGTTAGAGTAACATAACCTTTAATAGAACACTGGATACTGTATGAGGATTCCTTAAAGTTAAAAGGATTGCAGCTTACTCTTCAGCCAAACTGAAACGTGTAGCGAATGCTTCTGGAAAATGTTTACACCAAGTAGCCATAGGGGAGTGACTACAAAGAAAATGTCATCTGCTCAGAAATTTCTGCTTCTTCAATGAACAATTGGTATCAAGCAGATATTGCACAGAACTACTAATTCTACTTGGGATCAACAGTTCATTGTAATGGTTCAGTCTCTGAAAGACTAAGTAAAATGCAAACAACAGCATCTCGCTCCTGAGCAAGATTCGTATTATCTTTGTGAGATACATGCAACAACTGAGAACATAAAAATGCATATATTTGGATGTGAATATCCCCAGGTACACCTATATTTACAAACAGTTTGGCTCAGCTTTGATACTGAGATTTTACAGTACTCCAGAAAGTGCCATACTCATTACAGGCGCTTGCTTACTATTCTCATGGTGGGGCTGTAAACAAAAGGCCGTGCCAGTGATCCTGCACTCTCACTTGCCCACTACAGTTAGAATGGCCCTGGAGATGCATGCAGCCCTGCAGCATCTCCGCTGAATGCCTACCCAGAGGGACTACTTCCAAAGCGGAAAAGGACACTCCTGGCTGTAACGCTGCAAGAAAGGTAGCACTGGAGGCTGCTCCTTTGCTAACCATTTTCTGCTAACCCAGAAGGACTGATAGCTTTGTTATGTCAGAAAAGGAAGGACATTCAAACATTTTAAAGTTGTACATCACTACTATGCAATCTGTTTCACTCAAGGAAAATCAGACAGAGACTGTAAGCATACCTATATCTAAAGGAATACCTGTTTGCACTCTGTTTAGTATGAGTGAAAGGCAACCTGTCAGCTATGACAAACTTTAAGCTCCAGTGAAATCAGTGCAAGCTACAGAAACTCAGCATTTTGTCAAACCATGCCCATCTCAGGACCTGCGTAGACCTTCTTCATATGCAGTGGCGCATACAGTTTTTTCATGAACATATTCAGTGCACAAGACAATGTGTTTTCTTTGTATTGGTAAGAAAGAGACCTCTTACATAGATAAATCAATAGTAGTGCTACTTGTTTTATTCTGAGTAAGATACCAAGGTAGATGGAACCTACTGTAAAAACCTCTTAAATAAAATTCTATAAATATTTTGGTTTTATTGCCTTCATTAGAGCCTGTATTGCAATAGAACAAGTCTTAAGTATTATAAAACTGTTCTTAGCCAATCTGCATTTTATATTGTCAGTTGCTGTTTTTCTTTATACTGAGTAAGCAGTATAAGGCACAGGCATAGTTAACGGACAAATATTTTAAACCTGTTGATAAAGTGTGGTTTTGTGGCACTTAAAAAATTCATTAGAATACACAAAATCCAGTAAAAACAGATGGGAGTTAACACAGGTTTGGAGAAAACTAAGCCAGCAAAAAATGATATTCATCACTGAGCATCATTTTAGGATAAAGAAATAGACAGCAATTCCTTGTTTATGAGAACATTCTTCCCATCATCTATGTCTGAGAAAGAGCCAAGTTTTTACTAAATGATTTTCCATTATTTTGGTTATCCTGTAAGAAACCATTAATGAGCAAAGATGGCAAATTATAGTGTCATCATACTTCACTGCTCTTCCAGACTGACCTTCATTTGAGACAGACTTAACAGTTCCTTCTAGCACAGCTGAGAAGAGAATCCTTTGGCTCACTCAGGAGACACAAACACCTGATTCATATCTTAAAGATGATAATATGAAGGACACACAGCTTGCTCTCATAGTTTCTCTCTCTGTCTCTCTCCCAGTCTGAGCACTCTTCCAAATGAGTTGATGCCTGATAATTAAGAATGGCCATGTTACATGAACTTCAGAGAAATAGATGTATTCAGATATGCAACCAGCTGCAAAAAACAGGATTGATATTTTCAACATCAACCTGAGGCCTTCAGTTTCTACATCCCTGTTTAGAATATTAACAAAAGTGGCTTAATTTTCAGAGGTCTGTGCACTTGTTCCTAAAATGGGTTTCAGCGTGTGTGTACTTTTGAAACTGCCAACAATAGCCAGAAGTAATAACAATCCAGTGACAAACAGCATTCACCTTGAAGATGACACATTAGTAGACAGCCTAAGATTTGTTACTGTATCATTACAAATCAATAGGGTATTTATCATAATTTACATGTAATTTTTTTCTGCAAAATTAATGATCAACAGAAAATCCCAGGAAAATATTCTGCCAAAATATTCTACCAAAAAATGAAAAGCATACTGAATGTTTCTGCTCTGTCACTGGTTTGAACCACATAATTATCACCCAGCATTCCCCTCAGTTTGCATTTGATACAAGACAGAAAACATGTAGCCTAGTTCAAAAAATTAGACTGATAAATATTCAACAAATGAGATGACAAAACCATCTGAATTAGAATCCACAGTTGGCTTYCTAAAACACAGTCAAAGAGTGTCTTCTATAAAATGCTACCTTCCCCCAAATGGCAGCCAGAGGAGGCATCTTGTCACTATCCCTGAAGCTGGCATCTTACTGCTATTTGGCACAGCAGCATCAGCATGTGATCCTGAAATGAAGTCTAAACGGACACACTCTTTGTGCCATTGGTAAGTCCCACTGACATCAGCAGTATTTGAGTTAATCAAAAAAAAAAAAGAGAGAGAAAATATAGGGTAAAGAGGAATATGAACTAATGACATGATATATGGCATAGCAGTGGTGATTCTTGATTCTGCAAATCTTTTTTGAAGGTTTTATTTTTTTCTCTCCTGTTCAACATGTTGAAAGAATATTAGCTAGCTAATTAAAAAAAAATCCGCATTAATGTTTGCACTTGTTTTTTAATTCTAAGGATTATTATTATATTCTCTTTTAACCAACAACTCCATGCCCCCATTGGAAACTGTAACCTGGCATTACAGAATCTTTTAAAAACAAAATAGGAATGGTCTGCTCCTTCAAATCAGTAGGATCTCTCACACCTTATCTGCAATTTTCTGATAACAGCAGGAGAAGGAAGTGTAGACGTGAAAGTAAGACTAGGTTTGGTGGCGCAATATTCAAAATCATTGTACAGTCACCATTTCAAATGGAACACTGTTCAAATATAACATCTCTATATGTAGCCTATATTTTACAGCAGGAAAACGTACTCCATTAAAACATTTCAGAATAATTCTTCCAGTCCTTCCTACGATAAATTCCCATTAGATTCAATTATATTTATCAAGTTTTTGTGATATTTTTTAATAGACTGTCTTTACCATATTTCTAAATTCCTTAATTCTTTCCCCTCAGTCTTTACTTAGCTTACCAAGTGTGGTCAATGAAAGGTTTATGAGATTAAGGACCACAGAGCCTTAATAAGCGATTGCCAGAGTGACCAGGAATTTTTTGACACAATATTTTTTAATTACAATGCAAATTTTTTATATAAATATAGTGGTTTTGGTAAAAGAGGCAGAAGGTATCTCAGGCCCTCAGTAGAATTTTCTGATCAGAATTGGAGAGGAAGAGAGATGTACTTCATCAGAATATACAATATCCTTGGGGCTAAGGCTTTTGCCCGGAGTGTAAAAGATTGAAGTTCTCCTAAGAATCTGAATCACTATGATCCACACTGCAGGCAAGTCTCCTAGTGACTTGGCAGACTGGGGATGTCTTATGCCCCCATTATTTATTGCTACTGTATTGCAGCTCGCTTATTAGCTCCTAATTCAATAGCCAGAGATTACAGTATTCAGCCAGGAGCAACTCTTCTAGGCACCAGGCAAAACAGTGAAGTCCTTGAATACARATCTGCTTCATTAGAATCCTTAGCACCTATTTACTCTGAGGCCAGGTTCTTTAATTTCTTCTTCCACAGCAAACTCTGAGTAAAGTGCACTGTGGTATAAGACTACTCAAGATAATTAAAAGAAGTTAGTTTAGGTAATGGTAACAATCTAGCTACAGAAGAACAGACCTCAGCTGTTTTACCCTGCCAAGATACAGAATGGGAAAAATTCCTCTCCAATAATCTCACCATTTTATATGACAGGAAGCCATTTCCCATCAAGTCCTAATGTTTACTTAGATAAGAGTGCTGGAAGCTCCCCTCACTTTTGGTTAATTGGAAATATCTACATTCTTTTAACTTGAAGTGATGCTTTATAATATCTTTGAAGAGACAGTCATTCACTCAGAGATCTTGTATGACTCAATCACTCACTGCTATCTGTCTAACAATCACTTTGTTAGAAAGAAAACAACCCAGCAACATTAATCTTTAATCCCTGACAGCTGTCTTTTTTTAGCTGGGTGCTCAGCAATGAAAGCTCATAGTAGCCACCTGGACAAATCTGTTTCTTAGCCTGAAGTCAGACTCTTCATCTGTTGGGTCTGGGAAGCAAAATACTTGAATGTTACCATCCTCGAGTGGGCAGAGAGTTGGCAGCAAGAATAAAAATACAAATTTCCTTGTAGCTCTGGAGACAGAGGTCACACGCTTTCACATGATATTGAAAGGTGGAAGTGAGGAATAACATTAATCACCAGTTTGTGTGACAGGTCCTGGGCAATCAGGGAGAGCTACGTAAGTCCTGAGTACAATGGCATTAAATAAAAACACAACCATCAAAGTATATTCTACAGAGCTACCTTAGACTGTTCCTTTCAGAGGTGAGAGGAACTAAGTAAAAAGAATTCAGCACTATTGTGGCCCTTCCATCGTTTTTGACTGTACTGCTTAGTAAAAGCTTAAATAACTTTTGCATCTGGTTACAATGCTCTGGAAGAGTTAAAAGAAGTCGGACTGCACCTCTAAAGGTAAAATATAAATATTTAGTGAGCTGCAGTGAAACAAATACAACAGCTATCTGTGTCATGTTTCCTAAGTAGATCCCTTTGCTTTCTGAAGTTTTAAAGTTTATTAAAAAAAAAAAAAGCATTCATTGCTCAAAACTATATAATTGGGTTGCCTTCCTGAGCTCTTAGATATCACATGTTGAGCCATACCCTTAGGTAGAGAAAAACAGGGAAAGTCCACTCAATTAAGTAAAGCTATGCTAACTGACAACAGCAGAAGGTAGGTAGACCCATAGTTTACAGCTGCCTTGGACAACCCAAATTGTGACCTGGACGCAAAATGACAAAAGACTAAAAGCCAGTTAGCTGAGTTTTCAGCCGCTGGTTCTCTGTGGTCTCGCTTGGAACATTCCATGAAGAACACCTACCACGTTTCTAACTTGTCATGGTATTAGCAATTTTCATGGGTTTTAATACTAAAGGAAGACTTAAACGGAAACCACTATGGTGGCTTTGAGCAGTAATATATTCTGATGAAATATCCCCCACCCCCGYAAACTACCTTAATCTTTTTCAGGCATGTATTGGATAACTTCCAGGAAGATCAGCAGTCGGCTGCAAGACTGGAAAGAGAGAAAAAAACCCTGTGGATGATAATCCCGGAGAGGGACAAAACTCACCATTTTCTTTGAAAGCGATCTTTGTATACGAACCAAATGAAAACTTATTTTAATCACTGGCTTGTCACAGTACCATGTAAAATAAATTTCAGCTTTCTGTGCCAATGCATGAAAGGATGTGATCAAGAATCACCCCACATTTGAATGGGCTATTTAATGACATGCCCCATCAGAAGAAGGAAATCACAGATTCTTGTAACTGGGCAAAAGGGAAACAGCTTCTTTTAGCAGAAAATAAAAGAATGAAAAGGCTTTTCATTATTTTAACGCTACTAAATAACTGCTCTGATTTTAATGCTGTCAAATTATTTCTTCCCACAAAAGCCCCAACTGTCTTTTTTGAAATTAACACAGTAGCAAAGCTAACTCACTTCTTCTTGGGAACTACTTCTCTAGTAGAAACCTCAAACAGTTTAGATACAGAAGTGTTTTAAATTAGAAACTTATTTCTTGCATATAGGGGGAGGGATCCTGTAGTAACTTAAAAAAATCTGCAGAGCCCAGCAACCAGACTGACTGCACGTCCTACTGTTCATCTTGCCCCTTTTACTTCTTATGAATACACACCTGAATAAATTAGAAAATAGGAAGATGAAGCTCAATATTAAAAATATGTGCATTATATTAATGAGGTCATGTCAGACTTGTACATCAAGACCAGAGAATACAAGCAGTACCGTAAGGAAAGCAGTTCCATATGGCAACATCCAAGTAAGATACTACAAGTGGCAGTATTCAACTTTATTACTTCCACAGAGCATCCTTTTTGAAAAAATCTTGACACCACTGGACAATAATGATTGGCTAATATAACTGTTTATAAATATAAAACCCAATGGATGTGTTTTTATGCTACTTTGTATCTCATATAAGGCTATTGTAAATCGCTATTACTAAAGACTAACTAACTAGTCTGGATTAAAAGAAAAAAGAAAAAAAGTGCCAAATCCCTAATTACCTGGACTGGAACTTTCAAGTATGTATAATGACAATCATTCTAATGCCAGAAAAGCTGAGTGAAAACCAGACTTGGTTAACTGAAACAAACAAGCACAAAATCACACTTCTGTACACCTTCTGATCTCAGTTGGAAGCGGAAGTATCAAATTTCTGCGACAGACACTCTATCAGTGCTATTTCTGACATGTCTGAAGCCAGAACGCTCACAGAACACCCTGATGCAGGAATTCCAGAGAGAAAGGTTAGGAGTTCAAATAAGCAACTGTTTTTTCCCTCCAATCTTAGAATCGCACGAACAACTAAAACTGTTCTGTTTTCAGTGAGCATTTTTCTCCTCCGTACCTAAGAGTAATATAACCATGATAATAAAAAGCAGCTAAGTGCAGCAACTGGATACAATGGGAATGGCATTTTTGCTGTGAATCACAATTATTCCATAGCAAATACATATCTAATATCAATAATTGCCTCATAACATCATGAATTCTTCTGAAAACTCTTTCTCAGCTTTAGTTATTTGATTTATACCTACAAGACTATAAGAACATAAAAACTGCTGTACAGGGTCAGACCCAAGGTCCATCTTAGCCCAGTGTTGTGAGCCACAGGAGATGCTAACTAGGGAGAGCACACAAGCCAGATCTCTTTCTGCAGTCATTCCCCATGTACTCCCCAATAATCAAAATCTCCAGATTAAGGATGTATGTTAAAAGAGTGCATCCCTGCCTATTTTCTTTAGCGTCCGTTTATGGACCAGATGTCCATGGATTTGTCTAAACCTTTTTGAACCCACTGATACTGTTTGTCTCCACAACCCTTTGTGGCAACAAGTATCAGGATTAACTCTTTGCCTTCTAAGAAAGTATCATCTTTTATCTGTTTTAGGTGAATCTCCTATTAGTTCCAGTAAGTGCCCTCTAGTTCTAACACTGCAGGGTAACATCTATATAACATGCTGCATTCACCTTATCTACCACCTTCATGTCTTTGTAAACCTTGGTCAAAATCCTTTTCAGTTTTCTCTTTCTTGAATTGAAGAGTCCCAGCTTTTTCAGTTGCTCTTCATAAAGCAGGTGCTCCATCCCCTTCATCATTTTAGTTGCCCTCCTATKTGCCTTCCACTATCTCCCCTCGAGATGCAGAGGTCAGAAGTACACACAGTGCTTAACGTGTGGGCACACCAAGGTTTTACATAATTATGCCCTCTGTCTTGTTCTCAGTACCCTTCTCGATAATGCCAAAAAATTATTGGCTTTGTTGGGCTGCTGCTGCACACTGAGACAATGATTTCGGAGAACTTTCAGTGATGACTCTGGAACTTCTATCCTCAGCTATAACTGCTAGTTCTGTGTGCAGCATCATGTAAGCATTATTAAATGATCTTTAATTTACTGTACTGTATTTTAAATTACACAGTTACTTGGGATTCAAAATTCTTCTGACTAGTACCCATGAACATACACTTGTATAACAAATTCCAAACCAACTTTCCTAGTGCTCTGCGTGTTTCTAGAATGGCCTGTGTAGATACTTAAAAACCATAATGAAAGCACACATAATTTTCTAATGATCTTATTGTTTCCTGTAATTACTTTGTGATTTTTGCATCCCACAATAGCGTCAAAGAAATAAAATTTTAAGAGAAACAACGGGAGCCACAAAATACTGTTTCCCTCCTATTAAAACAATAGCRGCCTCCATTAAGATAACTGCTCTAGATGCCTTAACTCAGCAAGACCAAACGCCTTTGGCCATCATTTTTTCCCTGCACTCAGGAAAACTTCCTACAAATCACGTTAGAGCATTACACTTAGGCCCAACAGATCAGGCTAAGGAAGTAGTTTCATGTTACGTGTATTGACTTCCATGGGTTTAACTGCAACTCTTAATGTTATGTGACTAGTTTTTCTGTGGTTGACTTTTATGGATAGCACATTTCCCCTCCAGTTTGGCCCTGTCAGAAACTGGTTTGACTGAAACCACACAGAATTCCAAAATCAGTAGCCCAGGTGCCCACATCAAAGTGGCAGGAATTATCATACTGGTGGCTCTGGCCATACATCAAAGTCAGACCTTCTTCACATTATCATTCCTAACAGTAAATTTAAATCTAATACATTTACAGTAGCTTTAAGTCAGTGCTTGTTAATCACTTATGGTTTTGTTTACTGTCCTCCTGGAGCCTTTTCATGATAAATTTAAACTATAAATTTTCAGAAAATTTTATCATAACTACTGTATTTTTCCAAATTTATTTCCATTCTCTCCAGAAATCACTAGTACTCATTAGTTTTAACAGGAAGTAAATCAGCTCTTTATTAATCTCACTCAAGTTTTCTCCTGGATGAATTTCAGACACATCTTCATGTCAGATACAGTGGATACATCTTTAAATTACTCTATTGAAAACCAAATCCTTTGTTACTATTCATAAAATAGAATTTCCAAATAAATATAACTGCATCACAATCACTTTAAGATGAGAAAGTCCCTTTCTAATGTGCTCAGAAATTACCACTCATCCACTGATGCTTTGTGGTTTTGGCCACATGACGAGCTAAAGCCAGGGGACTTTTTTTAATAGGGATAGACAGAATATTGAGCAAACTTCACCCTACAATACAGTTTAAGCCTTTATTTGAAGCTTCTTCACTTGTCATTTAAGGACTTTAAGTTCCAGTACAGAACTCCGGCATAGTCATAGACCTTAACGCAACCAGGTATATACACATGAAAACTCAAAAATAAACAGTCCTTTACCTTCGATACCTAATGATAAGCATCTATGCAACTGTTTGCAGGTTGGTGCCCTTGGTTGTCTAACTGCTGCCACCACCTTCTTTCTAATGAGCCGTTGCTAATATTTTGAAAGGAGTTTTCTTTTGTTTGCTGGAGAAGGAGATGTTCCTATTCCTGGTTTCAACTAGACCCACTTCAAGCTAGTAGAAAGTTTAGAGTGGATTTGAATATTGGACGGAAGATGCTCCCAAAAACCTGTGTGTCTTGTTGATAAAGTTTAAATCGTTCAACTAACTTTACTGCAGGGTTTCTATGGAAACCAAAAAGAGCCCAGGAGCTCAGCAGGAATGGCTGAAGAGACAGAGGCAGGCTGACAGACATGGTGGCGGATATTATACTGTCTCTTGCCACCAACATAAAGACCACCAGAGCAGTACAACAGAACTAAACAGAAGGGACAGAGCAAAAAAAAATAAAGAAACAATTCTGAATCAGTGCAAACATTTGAAAAAGGCTTGGAATTAGTCTGTAAACATTTTAAAACAACAGATTGGGTTKGTTTGTTTTTCTAAATCAGTTCACCATTTCCTAATTCACTTAAGACAAAAATGTCTTTGGAGAGTTACCTCTGCACTAGTGTTTATACATCAACCATACTGTGCATGTAATATGTCAAGGCCCTGAGCATACTAACAGGTCTTAGTGGCCCTGACCAGCCTCACCTGGGCCCACACCCACACACCATGTCCATTTTTCATTCAGAAATACAGAAATGAAATCTGTAACTAGCAAAAATTTCTTACTCTTTCTATTCACCTTCAGTAAGATGTGAACTGATTTAATAATAAATTCTTCCATCTATCTATCTATCTATCTATCTATCTATCTATCTCATCAAGCTTAAAAAAAAAATCCATTAATTAGTTCCTACAAACTCCTGTGATAGTTCTGCCTTCATTACTTGGACACCAGAATTTAGATTCAACCTGAAAGGTTAAGGATAAGTTAAGTATAACTACTGAGAGAAATGAGGGTAACAATGAGCATACCCCACAGTCCTCTTCAGGCTAAAAAATAATCAAAATAAAGTAAATCAAAAATCAGCTTATGTTTAATCACAAATGTCAGATATGTAAGCTGTTAAAAATACAGGTGTTAGAAATGTTAGAAATGAAGTTAGTATAAGCCAGGTTCAAAATAAAAACCCCACCAAACAAAAAGAGGTTGTTTTTTATGCAGTGAGTAGTAAATCTACAGAACTCCTTGCGAAAGGAGACTGGACAAGTACTTGAAAGAAAGATCTGTTGCAAGTAACTAAGTAGACGATACACATTGGGCTCACAAATCCCAAGCTACAAATCATTGGAGGCTGGGAGAATATTAGGGGGAAAGTATCACATATGCTTTCCCTCTCCCTGCTCTTCCCAAGACATCAGCTTATGSCTGACAAAAACAGAATACTGTTGAAATACTTGCTTCTGCTGAAACAGAATACTAGACTAGATGAACTCCTCGGTCTGAACCAGTACAGCTGTTCTTAGTACTTACTGAGTAAAATTAGAAAAAATAAATAGTAAGGCTTTCATATAATGTCAGGTCTTCCTTCATGAAACTCAGAGATACCACACCCACAGAAATGCTGGTGCTTCCATATGTTTTTTCAAATTATTTTTAATTTGTAAACATGAAAACCCATCTGCCCATGCAATCTTTGAGAGAAAAACACGGATGTATTTCTTTAAGAACACCTGCTTTAAACAGAACTCTTCGCGGGTGGCCACACTCTAACCTAGGAACTTCAGGCCCAGTTCTGTACTCCATAATGCAGCCGAAATGGCCCCTTGTGTGACCCCTTTGCAAGACAGGTAGGTCACAACCACCTGCTTCTATTTGTCCTGTCATTTTCACAGCTTACTTGGGACAGAGACAGGAGGGGAGCCTAGCACAAAGCAGAAATAATGGAGCGTTCTGCGCCAAAAGGAAATGTGGGTAAGAACTATAATGAGACTGAAAGGGTAAGCAAAGAGTCTGCGGCTTAAAGCAGTGCAATGTGTCAGTGAGAGAGAACAGCAGCCTTGCTGGCACTGTTGCAGACCAGAGCCTTAATCTGTAAATCACTGTGCAGCCAACAWGTCAAAAAAGTTTGGCCACCCCTGGCGTACAGGCATCAGGCAGCAAAATAACCTACTGTGCTAACCTCCAGTGGATAACCCATGCAAGCATGCAAAACACCCAGCAGTCCAAGAAAGAGGAAAGTAAAATTGCCAAAGTCCAATTACGTTTAATCAAGAGGCTACAAGTGATGAGAGCATGTGCTGTAATCTTAAAGGGGAAAAAAGTCTTAAGAACAGTAGTCTGAATTTTCTCATCTCCATTTGGGAAAGCACTCTAGAATTTCTGGCACTAAGATGAGAAGTCAGTAGTAATTTAACTGAAATGTGAAATGTTGAAATGTTACTGCCAAGCATTGGTAGCTATTTCAAGGTATAAATCCAGGTCGCCCTGACAGCCTGAACTGCCACCTTCTTCCCCACCATCACCTCTAGTGTTTTACAGGAATTGTTTAGTCACTTCAGAGAGGTTCCGATTTTTAAATAAAATTAGAGTTTTGCAAATTTTAAAAGTTCTTTCCTCCACTCCTGTAGCCAGACCAAGCTATGTTCTCTGAATTCATCACCTCTGGAAGCATCACACAAGGTGGCGTGCAATCTCCTAGTAGGACTAACGACAGCATGATGAAGGATGCATCATGCCTCACTAAGGCAAATGCCCTACATAATCATACTGAGCGATAACTATTGGATAGCAACAGTCAAGACTCTTCTCATCTCATCTGGACTCTCCCCATTCCTCCCCTCCCCTCCCATGTTATGCCCATGTTTTCACCGAGTAAATGATTCAGACTTGAGCGTCTAGCCTCTCAGAGACCTAGTCAACACTTCCCAGTGGCCTCTAGTGAGAGCTCAACAAGAAATCGTATTTTAGCCCTTGACAATCTCTTCTCTGATACTATACTTGCTAGTCTTTATTAATATAATTATTAATAAAAGTATTAATATAATATTATTAATACTTTTATTAATAATTATATTGATATATTTAGTAATATAATTATATTTTTTACCTCAAGAGTCAACAACTTCAAGGAATCTAGAAAGTTTGCTTTTTAATCACATGATTCATAGCTCAAAAATTTAAATCTCCTTTTCTGACTTATTTGGAGTAGCATTTTCTGCTGCCAGACATGTATTGGTTTCATTTGCGCTGTTTATGGAAATAAGTGCAAACCTTCATGAGTCAGGCTAAAAAAAATGAGCCCTAATTATTGAGATGTCAACAAAGGTTCTACTAGTTGATTAGGGTAGTGATGATTTGATTTCTGTACTTTAACCACTTTTCTGCTTCAGTATTTTTTTACAAAATGATAGCACTTATTCTTTGAGAGAATGTTTTCTGGGTATTTACAAGTAAATCTGTTAATTGGCTGATGAGTTAGAAGTTCTCAAACTTGACCTTTAAAGAAACGGAGTAACCTCATAGCATGAGATCAAATAATAGGAAGAAATCCACATTAGCTACTCCATTTTATAAAGTTTCTGTGTAAATGCAAATGTGTAGCAGTAATTTCTTAAAAGAATTATCTTTCAGCACCTCCAACATGAAATTTCCTTCTTGTCAAAGGCTTTTTTTATTACAGTYCTTCCCATGGGTGACCGCTGTTTTCTCTGTTAACAGATGATTGCCTACTGAAACAGCAAGGACAAATGTACTCCCACTTTTCACAGTAGCTTCGGAAAAGGTAAACACCATTATACTAGCATAACAGGGCCTTCAGTGCTAAGTTGTAAATGAGATGAGAATCAAAGACACTCACCAAAAAACTGGTGGTCTAATAGCCATGTAGCTTTTTAGGCTTTCTAAAAAAGACCTATGTGCAATCAAGATCATAGTAAGCACATAGGTTTCTCACAGTGCTAATGTCCCAATAAATACTCATTTTATTTTTAGAACTCCTCCGTAAAAAAAAAAAATTTGAAGAGTTCTTCAGTTCAAAGCCAACACCTATTAATAATATTGAGTGACTGTAATTGCAATAGAACAGACTTTTTTCCATGCCAACTGCCAAACATTTATTAAGTCAGGTTCACACTGGCATAAAAATTATTTTAAATAATATAAAAATAAATAATATTCTTTGAAAATTTTGTAACACCCCAAGATTTTGGCTAGCATGCAAGTACCCATAAATGAGTCAGACCTTGTTTTCCCCCTTAGGAGATACTGCTTTTACTTCAGTGAAAACTGAAGCAGAAATTCCATGAAGATGGAATTTCTGAAGATTCCATTTTGCTTAATTTCAATATAAGAGATGTTTTAAATTAAGAAGCTGAGTTTTCAAATCTTTTAACACATAATAGTTTATAAAGATTGAAATTCAATAAAGGTCTTCTCACTGACAGCTCTAATCCATTCTAGTTAAGCACAGAACCGAAACAGGTATTCTTGGTGCTTAAGCTTTTCAGTTGATTTTGAAACAAAGATGTTGAACTATTCAAATTTCCCCTGGAACAAATGTCCTGTTTCTTGATCACCTCTATATTAACTTAGAATTAGAACATTCCCAGGCAGAAACTACCACTGGCAATTATTTATCTGGGCTTGGTTTGAACCATCAGTCTTAAGCTAGATAGCTAGCAACACAAGGTACCAATTCTCCAAAACTTCTTATTGAAAATGCTGTTAAGAAGAACTTCAGAGAAAAAATCCTAGGAAATTGTTTTGTGTCCAAAGTTTATAATCAAGTCTAAATGGAGTCGCTAAAGGATCTTTTTGGCTACATATCTGTTGCTTTTAGTAGCTGTGTCAGATTTCAGGCCCATATTTACTGACTTTAACCAATAGTTTCTATACCATTAGGCTTAGTTTGTCCATAGTATCAGCTTCATCCATACAGTACTTCTGCAGGGTTCCACCTAGGCTTACTAGCTGTCTCTAACACCTGYGTGCCTGTCTATGTCTACCAGTCCCAAGGGACTATAACAATGTTAATGGAAAGATACTCTAATACATCATAACAAAGGATGTAGTGGACCACTGGGAGCACTGTATGAACACTACGAAGGCGAATGTACAAGACTGCCGTGTTAGGAGAATTTTGGCCTCCTCATCCTAGGCCAGACTGGCAACCCCTTTACAGTCTCAGACAGCAACTGCAACATGACTGGGTAGCAATTTGCAGTGGACCCAATCTGCACATCCTCCTCTTGAAAGTGTCATGCATCCCTGCCTAGACAAGAGTAGCTCTCACAGGTTCTTTAACTAAGTTTTTAGTTCCTACAAAGTGGCCACATGGCTTTTCAATTGTTATAAGAAAAATGGTAAATTGCAATAGTTGTGCACCCAGGCACTGGTGTCTCAACTACTATGCACATTCTCACAGTCTGTTTCACATTCCCATAGCAGGCTAGGCCATTTCACCAAAACTGGTCCCAGTAAAGATTCTTTGGGCTACCATCAAGTACTTCAATACCTCTGGAGGCGGTGGTGCAGCCGTAAAGGAAATGCAGTCCATGAGGCCGTCTACATTGCCCCAGAGAACTGTTACAGGTACCTAAATAAAAACACCTAGGCTATGGTGCCTTGCATTGCTCCCCGTCAGTCTCTCCCTTTCTCATTTCCCTCTCTCCTTCCCTCAGCCATTCACCTCCCACACTCTTTCCTTCTGCTTCAGCTGCTGTAAGCAGTGGTCTTTTCCCCCTAAAGTTTCCTCTCAAAAAGACAGTTGCTCTCTGGAGCATTTCCACCAAAGCTGAACTATGTAACTGCCTCTTGGTCATCTGGGAAGGCTTGGCTGGTAACAACTTGGACTTAGGAAGTGTTCATGGTAGTATGAGCAAAACCAACATTTCTTCTCAGAGCTGTTGGTCTTGCTGAAAAATCTTTGGAAAATCAGGCAAGGCAGCTAATGATGCCAGTTASGTGCTGCTTATTTTGATACTGCTGCTAAGAGCAGAGTTTTGATTATTCACTCATCAATGTTTAAGTTTCTCTCCATTTTAAATTGAGTCAGCATATGATTCAACATGCAAAGTGTGTGGACATTTGCAGTTTGGACTAAATGACAGACATTAGGTTTTAACTGTGATCTCCTTTCAAAGTTAACACTCCTCTTTCCTCCGTAGATACTATTAGAGAAATTTACCAGAATGATTCATTCAGCCTCTTCATCCACAAACTTGTAATTCATGTGCCTTTCACCATTTTTAAGTCAACCTGAACATTAGAATCTTCTACTGAACAATGACTGTTTGAGTAGGCAATAATTTTATACCATCTTACAAAAAGGCTATTGACTACATTGCAGATATGTATGAGTTMATCCAACAATGGCAGCAAAGGAATCAATGCAGGTTAATTTAGACATATTTATAGCATCATACTCCAATTTGTCAAATGTTCTATTAAGAAGGGCCATGTGAACTTTCATAGTGTGAGAAGCTGTTCTTGGCACATAATTATTCTAAAAGATAGCGTCTTTTAAAATCAAGTTTTGATTAAAGTGAATTTCTAGCTGGCTCTCAAGTTGGCTAACTGCCTGAAAAATGGTATCTTTTGGTGATACATTAGTTGTATGGAAGCTTAGTTAAGAAACTGCAACTAATTTCCATCCTACTTTAATAATGATTTAACAAAAGAAGTGCTTGGTTCCCGCCCTGCTTCTACACCCAGGGAATATAGTCCGAACATTTCCCTCCCTGGGCCCTGTCTTTCTTGTTAACTTGCACAGCAGTGGCTGCAAAGCATAAATTAAAATGCAAGTTCTYTTCCAAGCCTGGCTGCTCCATGTGTTTGTTCACTACTAGACCAGTCTGTTTKGTCCCTCATCCCCTTATTTAGGGGATTCTCCATCTACCTTGACAAAGCAGAAACACACACATTCTTTTGTACTTCTGTACTGAAAGAAGTAGGCTTGGTTGGTCTAACAGCAGTATGAGTCAGCAAAAACATCTTCATCTCTGGGTAAGGTCTTAAGAATACTTAGCATTCCTCCAATAATAATCTCTTCATATTATTAAGCCAGTTTGATTAATTGCCCAGTGTTGATACTCAGTATTTTATGGTATATTGTGTGGCCTGTCACAAAATCTGTTACTTGTCAACAAGTAGGCCACCAGCAGCAAGCAACACGCCAAATGTTGTGGAATGGCAAATGTAATTACAAATGGTATTCTGAAATGCATCTCACAGTTTCGATTTGGAGCAGGATTACTGGTTTATTCAGTATTCTTAGAAAAAACTAGTAATCTAAATGCAGGGGAGGAATCTGGGAACATTTGAGTTCAACTCAAAGCAAAAGGGAAGTCAATTATAATACTTGTAATCACATTCTAAAATAATTCAGGAATCAGCTGGCAAATATATGCTAAGGTATTTAATATAAAAGCACTGCATATCTCTTCATTAAAATATTAACATGGTGAAATTCTGCTGAGGAAACAGTGGGGAGCATGGGGAGAGGACTAAGAGGGTATATGAGCAGGAAAGCACATTGCTTTCAACTACTAGCAAGGGGAAGTGCACTACAGAAACAAATTGTGTGGGCAGACAGAGAGATGATGAAGGAGAAGGAACCTCAAGAACACAGAAGGAGGGGCACAGGAGGTCACAAAACCAAGTGAGTCAGATGCAGAGGTTCAAGCTATTGGGGAAACCCAGAGGAGTGACTGGAATGTGCTTAATATATTCCATGTGAATATATGTCTGCCAGCTCCTTTTCACCATCCTCCGTTCCCACAACCCACCACACTTCTGTGGAAGAACCTGCTTTGAAAGTCCTCAGAGCACAGGTCTTCCCACATAACCTATACATAATTCATTTCACATCTTTAAAGCCTCTTTGCATACACTGGGATGAAGAAACAAAAATCTTTATTCAAAAATGAGAGGAAGTTGAACATATGTTTCAGTGAAGTCCAGCTTACTCCTGTAAACAAGTAGTGTGTGTACTATTCCAAAACTATCGTCCTATGAAAACCCTTAACTTAGAAATATCTGGAACTCAACATTAAAAGGATCAGTTCCCTCTGGCCCATATAATCCTTCCTAGCTTACACCACCCACTCAATATAACAGTGCTCCACCATAAAATTGGCAAAAGTATATGCAGAGGTTAAGAYAATATATTGCTAGAAGATTATTAGAATCACATTTCTTATTCAAGAGTCACATTTCCTAATAAATATCTTAACGATCTGTGGTTTTGACTCTTGCATGCAATTCTATGAATACTAATAAGAAATTGTCAAGTGCACAGTGAAAACTGGGTGGGTAGTAACGAGTGATAATAGATCTAATGGCAATGGGGAACTGTCTGGAGCACTCTCTTCATTCCTAGGTTTTACTTATCTTTAAGGTTTCAGAAGCATAGATATTTTCAGTGTGTACACYGCTGTGGGTTGTTAGTAGCAGTCCATTAAAAAACTTCTGGTTCAACCAAAGCTCTTCTCAGTGTTCTGCTGACTGAGAGTTGTGCTTCCAAAAGGAGAAGTGCGCAGTGCTGCTGGGGTGGTCAGTTTGAGAGTGAGGAAAGGCAGTCCAGGCAAAGGCGAAGGATTGCACAGGGGACTTGGTGTTCTGTTCACTAAAGACAGATAATCCAAGACATGGATTTGATTCAGTCTTGGTATTATTAACCTCTTTCTTTTTTATCCTCTTTCTGGTACATCTCATTGAATATAATTTATTCCTCATGATCCCTATGCAATGCTTCAGTGGCAATCATTATTGTGTCATATGCAGGAAAAAAGCCTGTATGCTGTCAACAATATTTACCATCCATAATCAAGAAACAAGTTGTCATGATATGTCATGGCCTTTTACTTACACGACCTGGAACAGCATCCAGCCAGCACAGAATCAACATTTAAAAAGTACATTGGTATAATTGGTGGGTAAATTAATTTCCCAGGAAGGTAGCATAAATAATGAGACTTTAGATCACCATGGTGTTGCCTGAAAGCAAAACGAACCCATCAATTTCTTGCTAATGCACAGTTTAATCCCTTGTCTCCAGTCCAATTTAAGAGCTGTGATTGTGGTCAATCTTGTGATTTTTTTTTACACAGAGGTAGTGCAGTTTAAAACCCATTATTTTCTGTAAATCATACCCTCATTGATATGTTCCCTTTTTTCATTGTCCTCTGAATCACAGATAACTTGCCCTCTTTCCTAAGTGCTCTCTTTGATCAGATCCCTCTTCAAGATCATGCAAACAAGATTCAGAGCTCTTGTCTTACCCTGTCATTATTGCAACTTCTTTGAGTGCTAAAGACTGCAATGGTCTGAAAATTTCAGTGATGGCCTGAAATAATTCTTTTATGTTTCTGAAGTACCCACTATAGCTCCAGACATCTCCTTTTTTTCCCCCAGTAGTTTTGATACACAAGTCAGGACTACAAAGTATTTCATCAAAACAGAATAGACACAGTACAGATTACACAACTAAAATTAGAATACACATGATCGGAAGAATGTAGCATGTTCCCAAGAAAGATCAAGGAAGACTTTAATTTCAATAATTTCCATATTATGTCACAGGTCTGTTGCATCAAAAACCTACTGGAATTGGTTGCAGTGAACTGAACCAACGTATAAAGGCTTAGGGCCTGGCCTTGCTGCTAGTTAATCATAGTCACTTTTAAAAACCGATGGGTCTTACAAATGCTATAGTACACTTGAAATACGTTACTGAATCATTCATCGTCCCTGCAACATATTRTAACTAAGGACAACAGCCCAGGCAATGACACATGTGGTCCTTTGAAGAAAGCATTCTGGCAAGCTTCCAGCTACAGCTGTCCTTCCCTCTTTGAAAATCTCATCACTGCATGGCATTTCCTTTTTATGCTTTTTTGGCAATCCTAGACACAGCGTGTTGTAAAACTGCTGGCATGTCACTGATTTTAAATTGCTGTGTCAGTCCTATTTTTTGCATCACAGCAAATAACCTCTTAAAATAAGCATAAGTAAGACGCAAGATATGTTGTACTAGCACTTGAAGAATTATAAGCACACGGCTAATAAAAATTCCTCATATCTATTTTTTTTACTGTAAAATGGTTTGCAATACATTGCAATTCTGCACYAATGCTAATGACAAACAGTGGTTTGTTCCATTTCAGTTGTCTCCAGAACTGGGATATAGAGGTGAGCCATTTGTACAAGCTATGTACTTTAAATAATTGTATCGAAATAGGCTGTCTCACAGGAACAGGGTTTATCATCATATGAATACCTCAAAAAAAGACTAAATCTGATCTGTCTGAATTGCAAATCTAAACACATCAGCGTTACCTTAGAAGCCAGTTTAGTTAAACAAGTAAACATAGGCTTGATTTCAGTGACATCAGTGGAGCTACTTCCATCTTTACATATATGATTCAATGAGTGGCCTTGGCCAGTGCTGAAGAGAGAATCTAGGGTATTTCTCCAGGAAGTATCAAAGCTAATAGTTCTAATTCTGATCTTTGATACATTTGGTTCAAATACAACTATGTAACAGAGTCATGGGAAAGGCAGAGCTGTATACTGTAAGGAGAGCAGGTGCTCCTCTAGGTCTTCTATCTTTTAATATTTTTCAGTGTTGAAATCCATACAGATCAGTGCTTGAAGGATGAAATACTATAAATAAAAATATTACAAGATAATATGCTTGTAAGCCATATGTTTCTTCTCTACTTCAATCTCCAAAACATGTATCCCTGTTTTGTATTTGATTATAAATACTTCAGGCAAAGAGTATGTCCTGTACTTCGAAAAAATAAGAATCCTATACAGTGAAGCAAAACTTGATTCTATTATTCTTAATAATAATAATCTGAAATTTTCCTATTTTACTAAGTATTCAGTGATCCAAAACTCACAGTTGTTAGTGAGAATTTTGCTAGAGGCAGGAATTTAGAAAACAAACTAAAATGACTTCAAGATTTAGTTTAACAGAGATAATTATTGATGAAAAAATAAAAAATAAATCCTATAAAAAATAAGCAAAACTTTCATCAACTTCAATGGTGGAGTAAAAGTTGGAGAAGCAGGCTCTATTAACACCTAAAAATGGATATTTTTCAACACATTTTCTGAGAAAAACACTATAGTATAGTGCAGCAATCCAGGAGCTTATGATTTCCGAGAGCATTTTTGCTTAATCTCTCAATTGGCCTGTATGTAGAACTGCAACAATACTGCTCTGCTGCTCTCTAAATGGTGTACAACCTTTTTAATAGAATTGTCTTGTAACAACAGAATATTACCTTACAGCTGACAATTAGTAAAGCCCATCAATCTTACACCATGTCTGTCTTACCCTACTGTCCTTTAAACTATTTTTTCCTGAATACAACTAGTTCTCATATGCATAATGTATGTTCAAATTGTTTCTGGAGCATGTCCATTAACTAATAAATCTGAGCTCCAGCTGGGCAAATTCCAGAACCAGAATCCTTCAAGTTACTAACTGGTCTCTCCTTCATGAAAGGCTAGATCCTGCTCTTTTTCAGCTCTGAGATCTGTTTGACGCAAAACAAATGGACAGTGACATATTTCTATCTCACATGTTCTTGTCTTTTGGAGAAACAAAAAGTCAGTAAAGCATAAGAGGTGCTCCAACTGCAATCTCAGTCTTTATAAATCAAAACCAGTGTATTACTTTCTACCTGGAAACCTAGTAGTATATTGCTTTCTTTTTTCTTAAATTATGTAGACTTAAGGACATTACTTTGAGTGTAATCATTCCCTATTATAAAATAAATTTGCATAAGCTATCCGACGGCTGTAGAATGATATTCTCCTCTCTTTCATTTAAAATCAATGGTACTGCTACAGGTAATAAAAGAGCTGATCACTGGATTCAGTAGCTATCATTTAGACAAGAGAGTATAACTTTGTTCCATATCTGTCTTCTGAGATGGAAAAACAGGTGTGAAATAAGAAATGAACTGTAGAGTTATATGATGACTATGTCTTCCTCTAGGATGAAAAGATAGCACAAAGGCTAGAAAAGGTGCATAACCACATGGGCAAAGATTGCAGGTGCAAGAATGTGATGTGTAAGAAATGTACTCTATGCAGACAGAAATATGAAAAAAGAGTACCTTTAGGACATATGAAAGTTTAATATTTGTTCAGACAAATATTCGTTCTCCAAAGAAGTCTGACTGTGAAAATTTAAATTATAACCCTGATTTAGCAAAACATTTAAGTCAATGATCAACTTCGAGCATATGTGCAAGTCTGTCCTTATACATCAACATTTACCAGATATGTGATTAAGTTAATATAACAAGAAGCTTAGAATTAAACGTCATGCAAGTTAAGGATGGAATAATACATTTCTTGAAAAGGGCTAAATGATTAAATTGGTAACATAACAATATACTGAAATCAAAAGAAAAAGCCCACCATTAATTATGTCACATATGGAAAATTTTGCCAAGCAATGACACTTTAATTAGTACCACTGTCTACTGCAAAAGGTCATCTATTTTCTACGGCAATAGCAGCATAGTACAAATTATGGTTGGCAGACTGGTATCTCCTCAATCAAAATAAAACATAAAGTGATCCTTAGTTGACCAACTGCAGCTGTCCAATCATAATAAACAAAATTCCTTAGTTGATTTCTTTTTCTCAATCTATATTTTCTTCACCTTTTTCAAAAATTAAATGGACAGAACAGAGGTGAAGGAAAAGACATTTTAGGCTGATTTGTGTATGTGTTGGATTATCTGAGATACACAGATAAACCTGGGTATTAGCCTGAAAATTGAGCAGTGTCAATTTCAAAATAAATAATGTTAATGGTATTTTCAGCATCAGCTTTTTTTTTCATGTTCATTGCCAAGGCATTTAGAGTACCATTTCACTCATAACATAATGTGGGTGGTGAAAAAAAATACCTTTACACTATATTTGTTGTTTCTAAAGAATCTATTGTAAGTCAGTCAAGAGCACTGAATGCAAAGTTAACATCACTAACCTCAATGCTGCTGTAAGACAAAAAAGCACATTAAGAAAGGCACTTAAAATAATGGAATTAGTAATTAAATACTGGTTTTGAAATGTTTACAGTAATTGGACCATGAAAATGCTGTAGAAAGAGGAAATAAAATAATTGTTTTTTCCAAACTAAAAGATCATCTGTTTGGGCTAAATTCTGAAGGCCTTTTTAACACAGTAGCAATTCACTCCACAAATCCCACAGATTTATCTGAAAAAAATACAACCCAATTGTGAAAAGTCATCAGTAGGCTTAAGTTTAAGCACATTAACAATATCGTTGTTTCTAATTGGAAGGATCATTGAATGTTAAAGTTAAGAAAAGATGAAAGTGCTTTGAAGGCAGTCCATGCAAGCCCGCTTTGTTTTATACCGAAACAAATTATGGGTGTGCAGAGTCAGTTCCTATGTCACGGTTCAGTACTAGTAATTTCCAACTAATTTCACCTTTTACTTCTTAAACCACTCTATCAATTATTGCATGTATTTGCCTAATTGTACTCAATGGTCATTTGTGTAAATCTAAGAACAACACTGAAGCTATTACACAAAGTGAGGTATCAGACTCAGTCCATATTTACTAAATACCATGTATACAATCAGTATCAAATATACAGCAAAATACAAAAAATCCTGCCTCTCAGGTCTCAAACCAGCAGAACATAATCTCATCTACTGTAATCCAGTAACTGATAACAATGACCCTTTGATACACATTGAAGAAAACTGTGTAAATACATTATGGATAGGATTCATCTCACCTAATTCTAAAAATTGCATCTAGACTAAATTTACAATCTAAACTCCATCTCTAGTAGATTCAGAGAGAGAGGCACTTGCACAGGATGATTCATCCTGCCTCTCTTTGACATCTATCTTATCTAAGACTATGATTAAGCTTAAAACATTGGCTAAAATTTGTTTTAATCTACACAGGTCTTACCCCAACTTCAGCAGAATGAAATCAGTGTAACAGAGAATAGAAAGAATGCCTACAGAATATTTGCAGGAGTACCAAATATAATGGGAATGTCTACAAAAGTTCTCAAAGAAAAAATAATAAAAATTCACATTATGACTTTTGTAGACACTGCATCAACTTCAACTGCAACCTATTCTTTTCAGATATCAGTTTTCCAAGAAACAGAAAACAAGTAAAATTAGAAAGAAAATACACGACTGTGAAAAATGACTTATGGAATGACTAGTCTTATCTTCCACAACTCTTCAATACTAATCCAATATTGAAATGATTTTTTTTTTTTTTGCCCTGTAGTTCAAAATGCCTCCAAAGAATGCTCCTGACTTGCCTGCAGGGATTGACCTTCTCCAACAATTATCTCATATGTACATGAGATAATTTATATATATAAAAATAAAAGACACAAGGCAAATCTGAGTTTGGAACGAGTTCATTACTTTCACAGAAATCATGGTGATGGAAATCTTCCTACAGAAGAAGTGCAAAATGTTTATTGCTTTTTCTGAGGCTGGAATAGGACTTAAGGTGTAGCCAGAGTAAAGAGCAATTGTCTTTATGCTAAGCATAAACTGTTAATTAGTTGCATGTTTATGACTCAAAATAAATCAGCAGGTGTTTTGTTTTTTTTAATAATCAAGCACAAAGTAGTTCTCTGTACTTGTCTCAGCCCATAGGTCTTGAATATTTATTCAGACAGGGTCCAGAATGTTTTCTGATAATAAGCCCTCAATGTTTCCTCTTGAATAAGTAGCTAAAGTATGTGGTTCCTCAAAGGGGAAAAAGATGGAGAATAAGATTGAACTGCAATACAGATCTTAATAATCTTTCTGTCCTACATTTGTGTTCATGGAAGGAGGGAGGAGCAAGGCTCAGAATATTCAAGAAATCATACTCTGCCTTTTTGTAATGTTGTGAAATAGGTCTTGTGTACACTAGAAAAGAACAGCAAGCTTAATGATCACATTCAGCAAAATTCATGTATCTTAACTGCTACTAAAAAATTAAAGCAAGGAGCAACAAACTTCAGAAAAAAAACATAAGAGCTAGAAAACTCATAGCTTCTTTCCCTCTGAAACTATGCAGGCAGACTTTAAAATATTTTCCTGTTTAAAATTAAAGAAACTAAGTCCGTTGACTTTTCCATTGTTTTTCTGCCATATCATCAGAGAAATTAATAAGTACAACACAATAGTCATTTCGTTCTGTACTGCTTACTATGAATAAGGAGCCATGAAGCCCCCAACTGAGTGGGAAGGCATAGCACAGCCTCGCAGTGGAGCCTCTATCACATGACGTTGTACTGATTGGTGCTATTGAAAAGACCATAGCTCCCTCACATCCTCAATAAATCCATATCCAAACCTCTGCTCAGAAGGCGCTGGTTATTTCAGATCATCACAGGAACGGCTCTCTTGCACCATGTAAATGAACAACCCAGTTTCTCCTGTCCTTGCCTCAGATAACTGTTGCCACAAGATGAGTTTTTAATTTATCCTGCACCTTATTTCAAGACATAGTCTCCAGTCACAGTCGGTCATTGTGGATCCACTCTGGAGTGAGTTAATGAACTGCCATGTATTACTTACAGCTAAGATGCCATTTCATAGGAGATCCCTCATTAAACCTCTCAGGCATAGAAAAGTTTTATTGAAGATCTCAGTTTAATCTTCTTTCTCAGAAGTTACTGGGTTTTAGGCTCAGCATAAATGSTGCTTGATGCTTTAGCATCATCTTCTCAGTAGCTCACTCTCTACTGTCCTTAATGGACAAGCCAAGTCTTAAAATCCTTTTCTGAAGCCTCTGATACAGATCAGTAAAATTCCCCTGTGGGTGGCAACTCTGTGCTCTGCCATTCCTCTACCAAATGCCAGCATTCAGACAAATATTCCACGGTGATTCCTAGCAACCAAGCGGGCCTTTATGGAAATTTTAGATGCTAAATACCAACCACAAGATTTATTTTCCATTGTCCTATATATAAAAATGATTAACTCACCACTTTACCTAACATTTTCATCTAGCTTTCTAATGTACACTCCTTCAATTGCTAAATGCTCAGCAATATATCAGCTAAGTAGCTGAACAATGTCAGTAATATTTGATAAAGTTTGATAAAGATCAGTCAGTACCCAGAAAAGCAGTACAATACGGTGAAAAGAACCTTAAAGCATGATAAACTTTCATTCTAATTCTAGCTCTGTATCTTCTTTCCTAGGTGACCTTTATTTATTTCTTGGCCCCAAGCTCCTCTTCCGCAATTTGTCTAGACGGTAGGTTCTGGTTCCTTTTATGTATCTGTACCATGCTTTAAACAGAGAACACTGATTTAACTGGCTTTTCAACTTTTCTGCTGTTTCCAAGATTGTATGCAAAATGGCATAGCACGAAGAGGTCACAAATGAGTGGTACAAGCCACAAAAACAGACAGTAGTCCTTGGAAGAGATTGGTACTGTCACAACTGCTCCATTGCCCAAAGAAATGAGATTTTTCAAAGGGAAGCTGCTGGAGAAAGCAGCATCATCAAGGTGAGGTCACTCTACAGGACTGATTAACACAGTGGAAAGAGTGCTGCACTGAATGTATTTCTCCACATATTCATCAAATTCCACAAACACAGACTTTTCAGGGTTAGGTAATGTCTATTTAAGCCAATGGTTCTCAGTCATTTCAGATGTGCAACTCACTTCAAATAGGTTTAAAATGCTACGGCATCATTTTCCTGATGCCGTCTTCCATCAGAAAGAGTCTTATTTAAAAGCAAATGTCTTCTCTAATTTCCAGAAAGGCTATAGGGAAAAGCTACAAAACCACATATGAAGTAAATGGATTTATGTTTCAGTCTGATATGTCTGTTGATCTTCTCCWTACAAAAGATCCTTTTCATACTGGTGATTCAGGAACTGCTCCCAGAAAATCCACAATTCCTATTGCATGGAGAGGCTTTTGCTATTTGTTTCACAGCACTTTAATACCATGTTTTTTCTTGATGACATATTTTCAATTAAAATATATATTTACACCAGAAGTATGAAAAGCATAATCTTTTATCTATTTTCAGGGACAACCATCTTCACTAAAAATTAGTTCATTTTTCTCTTAAGTATAATTCAGAAAATGGATCTATTTCACCAAAATTTGAAAATAACTAATAATCTCTGTTGATAAAGATCCACAAAGAAAGTCAACCACCCTTATGTTTCAACCGCTGTTCTCTTCATGAGCGAGAAAATACTAGGTGATATGATCGCTCACATTGTTTCAGAAAAGCTCAGTCTTAGGAGGCTTTTTGCAGGACTGACTGAGTCTATAATGATAAAATAAGTAATTTTAAAATATGAGAGAGATTTTTGGAAAAATAAAGATAAACTCCACCAAAACCTCCCGATCCTGCTCCTGCAAATGTTTATAAATTTAATATATTTTGTCTTTATAAAAATTTTCTTTACACCAACCACAGTAAGCGTATTTGTGAAACAACTTCATTGGCCTGGCAGACGCTGAAGTCACAGTGGGGGTGATGCTAGATGTTTGGGAGGGAAAAACAAGATTCCATTGCACTTGAGCATGACCTAGTGGCTGGTTCATTGAGTGGCATTCATGGCAGAAACAGAAAAGWCTACTTGTCTGCTCTCCAGGCATTAGGGTAATTAATGTGTATGCTGCTGCTCATTGAGGACTGGATAAAGGGAAAAAATAGTGGCCTGGAATGAGGTGTAGAGATGAAAGACCCMCACACACACACAAATTAGCCAGTTGGGACTAATGTGCCTAGTACTTGGGCCCACCAAATCCACTCTATTTTGTGACTAAACAAAATGTTCTAAAAGATTTGCGCTGAGGATCAAGATCTGTAAACATTCCCGTACTTTCCAAAGTATTTAGTATAAAGCCTATTTGAACTCTATAAAGGCTTAAAGGCCTAAAAAGAATGGACTTAATAGCACACAATATCACTATTAAAGCTGAGGTTGATAACTTTTATACTCTGTATTTTAACTGTATGTAATTATGGCTAAACAATACATGAAAACTCTGCTAGTAAAATAAATGATAAAAGAAAGTATATAATCTATATTGCTTACATGTTCAAAATATATCTATAGTTCCTCCAAAAAGACTGTATACTTATTCTTCAGATCTCTGAAACAGTTTCCTCAAAGTTAGCCAAACTGTTATTTAACTTAGGTACCCTGGATAAACTATCTGGTACATGAAGCAACTGCCATCTGTGCCTATTCAAGCTTTATTGATGCTACTTACATCATAAAAATTTAATGTGATTGCCTTCAATTTGGAAAACGTTAGTTTGCCTTAACCTTGAAATATTCCTCCCATAGTACACTCTACGTTTCCAAGGCAATAAAACACAAAGCTGTTTGACCTGTACTAGTCAAATCAAAATGGTAAATGGCAAAATGTATTATGTTTTGATTACTAATTTTTAACTAAATCCCTTGAAACGTAAAACACACTCATCACGTTACTGAAGCTGAAACAACTATAACACTGCTGTGTCGACAGATTCTGGATGCCTGTTGATGATGCCTGACAGACAAAGATAAATATTTCCAACACAAAAAGTTGTAAGCCCCCCATCYTCTTTATCYATGTCCTATAACATCAAACAAGCTTCTGTACCTTTTCATTTTAGTGGTCAAAACACTTAAGACTTCCAGTCATTAAAAAAATTACTTACACAGGCATTACATTGAGCTACTTAATTTCTCTAGTTACTCCTCGACAGTCATTCAACCATGAAACATTTACCTTGATTTCTCTAGCTACTCCTCGACAGTCATTCAACCCTGAAACATTTACCTTGCTATCCCAATCTGATCCCAAATAAAGATGAAAATCTGGGCTCCGATCCATATTTCTATTCAATTTGCTGTGTTCTGCCTTAATAAATGAAGAGGATTCAAAAAAGGAATACATTTAACGGTTCAGGCACACTTGTCGTGTTTCAGCAAGATATAGCTTGACCTCATGTTGACCCTTAGTTCAAAAACTCATAGCAAAGGGAGTAGGTATATAATTCTGACTACAAATCACTAAAGCCTGGACCTATTACTTTGACTGTGAGCTCAGATTTTCATCACAGCATTTTCTTTCAGGCTGCCAGAAAACACTTTATATTAATGCAGAAAATATACCATTATAGTGATTAGTATACTCCTTTCTGAGTAAAGCTGAGTCATTTTAAAAGGACAGAACACACTGGGAGTAAGTAAATATATTCCAAAAGAACTAAAATAACATTGTCTTTGGTCCTGATTCCTGAATGGGACATATTGAAAGTCTGGAAAAAAAATCATGCACTATGTCATCTCCTGTTTAACTAATGAAAAATTATTCTTAGTTGAGATAATTCTTCATAACACCACCCTACAGAGTTCATAAGTCAAATTTATATTCAGCCTTCTCAGATGTGCAAACTGCACAAGGCTACTTACTGTACACAGGCTGCAAATATGTCAAGCAGGGGAAAGGCTAGCCTACTGCACAAAGCCACATATGAAAGAGGAGAAACCTTCACAACAGGAAGTTGTGGAGCTGCCTGTGGGGTGGAAAGCACATGGAACTAAGCTCCATGCCACCCACACACTCAACATTTACTGGAGCCAGGTACAATATCTCGTATGATTTCCCTCTGTGTCAGTGCTTCAGTAACTTTCCTGCACAGGCCTGTATGCATAAAGGACCTACTCTGTTCATTTGCTTAGAGGATGAAGAGAAAATGGGGAACATTTTGTGGTGAGGAATGATGCTTTCCTTTCCCTCTCCTCCCTCACTCCTTCCCCAACTATCATTTTGTTTTAGTTGGATTTGTTATCCAACAGGATTTGTTATCCAGTGAGATGGCCAATATTCTGCACAGGACTTCCACCACTATATAATTGTCAGGAGTCTCCAGGTCTCAAAAGAACAGAATTAGAACCAGCAAATCCATTTCAGYAAAGAAAGCCCTGGGTACCTGTAGTGATAAACCTATACTGATGCTAGGCTACTGATACTGATAGATGATACTGATACTATACAGTATCAGTTTAGGTGTCAGTATCATTAGTATAGTAGCAGTAGTGTACCAGTAGTATCAGTATAATGCCTATACAGTTTAGGCATTATACAGCTGTTTCTAAAATAGAGGCACCTACACCTGTGTAACCCCTATAGCCCTCTGTATTTTTGCACGGTTCCCCCACATCTTAAAGTATATACTCATCTGCTCTTTGAACACATGCTTACTTGCACAGTTGATGGTGGGGATTAAAGCCCACACTGTGCTTTTGCTTGTGCTGGACCCCCCACATCTGCAGTAAGGACAGCCTTTCAACACCTTTTCCACACTTCTTTCCAGAAGACATACAAGTTCTTCTGCAGTAGACATAACTGACTGCAAAAGAATCCTAGTGTGCCCATACAAAATTGGTGGGGTCTGTGTGTGGACTGCACGAATCAGAAGAGCACATCAATCCTTTTTTGTAACTGGATGAGGCTCAGCTAACTTGTTCTGTAGACCCTCACAACTGATATTTACTTGAGCAAGTGCTTAGCCTGGGCAGCTCTTGGTGGCTTTTTGCTGTAATAAGACAGTAGGAAAAGAAAGAGGATGAGAAGAAAGCAACCACAAATGAAAAAAAGAACTCTGATTCATGAATGAGAAAACACTGATTTTGGCAGTGTTACAAAAGTAATATTTTCACTAGAATGAACTGTTCTCAAACAATTTCTCCAATATGTTAGATACAAACAAGTTCTCCTTCAGTATTAGGCATGCATGTCTTCTCTTTCCACCTCTTTTTTTCAGTTCCAAAACCAAAATTATTGTGGCCAAAAGTTCTTTAAAAGTCCCAGTCTCTGTTTGTATTTTAGCTGTGTTTCTCTCTCATGGTATACCAGAGTGGTGACGCAGGATGGGATCTCATTCCAGAACAATATTTCTTTTTCTCTATCCTTCTCTTTTAATAGTCCCTTGCCAAAGAGAAACTACTAGTATTTAGTGAGTTTCGCTGCCAGTAGTACTCAGTTTTGGAAATGAATGAGATTTTCTTTGTCTGTCAGTGATATTAGTAGCTCAAAGAAATACTAATGCTTTGACAAACTTGGAGTAACCAATAACATATTATGGATTACTTAAACCACAAGTGAACATAACTGCCTGTGGAAGGAAATGTGGCAATTGTTAAACAGTGGTTAGCTTCAGAAACACTTCTAAAGTTTAGACAAGAAGCAAAGACCCAAACCTAACTAAAACTACAAGGGGGATGTAGACAGGTAAACCAAATCTGCAGCTTGGCCAGAATTAATCTTCCTGCTTTTGTAGATAAAAATTAATAATTGCATATGATGGAGGCCACTATCTTATATTTGTGAGGAAGTCTGTATCAGCTTTTATCTAAATGGATGTAATTCCATCTGTTTTCATAGGGAGGCTGAATATGGCCTTCTAATTGCAAGAGCACTCTATTAGGGACTTATTTCACTTTTGATTCAGACAAGAGACACCTGAAATTAGCACCGCTGCTCCTGAGGTGAGCCTTGTAGCCCTTTTAAATAAAGATTTTGTATGTGAAAAGTACATATTATTTCCTCATTATTCTGGGAAGGTGGCACTAACAGAAAATAACTTGCTATCGGGTATCATGAGTGCAGATTCTAACTGCATTTGGGGGGCAGGCAGCAGAATTACTGGGGAAATTCTTTTGCCCTACTATTTTGACTATATCTTCACAACTATATTAGGAAGGCATAACTAAAAGCTAATGTGTTATGATTCAGGCTACCTTAAGGCCTAGCAGTGAATACAGAGTTAAAATTCCTTTGTTACAGGAGAGAACAGGAGTTTTATTCACCCTCTCCAGAATGWCAGCACTCTAACAGGACCCACTGTCAGAACAGAAATTATATGACTTAGAAAGCTAGCAATAAATAAACCTAGTGTTTTAATTTAATTGCTCAAAGGAGTTGAACTGATATTCCTGGCCTAATATAATCTTGGGTTATGACATCTTACAAACAGCTTTGTTTTAATACTAAGATTTTCATCAGTTGAAATTCTAAACAAACCGATTCATTCATTGTTTTTAAATAATAACCTTGTTAGCATTTATTACTATGACTAGTTTTTTTAAATGTTTAAAAAACTGCGTTCAATTCTGACATTGAAAAAATTCTAAATATCAGAATTATGGCATCAAAACTCTTCTAAGATCATACAGAACCATCTGAATTAGTTTCCTGATTTCCTGGCTTCTGACTTTCTTAGAAGCTCCATAAAGCAAGCACTTTTACTAAGAATGAATTTGATAACATGTGCTAAAATTATGACAAGAAATTGGCTAAGACCCATTATATTAAACTCATTGCCAAAGTCTCTTTTCAGTAGATGTAATTCCTATTTATTACTTGAAATATTTAGAAACTAGAGAAAGTCTTAAAACATCTCTTGAAAGAAGACAGTATTTCTAAAAATATTTTAGTGTAGAAAATTTTTTTGAGTATTTGGTTTTCATGGTAACCATCAGTTCAGCCCTGTCCCTATCTTTTTCCACAACAATATTATTTTCAGCATTGGAAAAAAATGCTGTATATGATACTTTTGCAAGAAAATGACATGTTTTAGTCCTAGAAAGTTTATAGTCTAGAGCTCCAATCATGTAAATGATTTGGAGCAAGCAGACCTTTACTCTAAAATACTCCGTGAAGTAACAGTGTGACTGTGTGATTGAAGAAAGGTTTGTCATACCGGATCCAAAGTAAGTTTCTGAAGCTTTAAGAGATTTGAAGAGAAGAGGGCACAGTTATGGAAAAATAGAGCTATTAGAATATTAGAATAAAATGGGCAAATGACCTATTGTACATAAACAACCTGAACCTTTTTTGTTTGTTTTTTACACAAGTATAGATCTTTTAAATATATTTATCTGAACAGTACCAGGAAGTAAAACCTGGCAAGACGGCAGTTGTGTTGGTAGCATTGGGAGATTAACCGAAAGGAGGAAAAGGTCTGAGAAAAAATATGAGGGAGGAGCCTAAGAATGCACAGGAATACACCGTATCAAAATAAGATTTTAGATAGAAATGTCTGCTTGTCTGTCGGTGAATTTACACTGTCCCCATTACCAAAGATACACAATGTTGGAAATCTCAGACGGGAAAAAAAGGAAAAGGCACATACTGCCTGCTCTGCTTTTGAGCTGGCTCTACATCACCCATAAAACAAACTGTTGAGATTATGAGCTCTTTGCATAGACTAATGAGGAAATGACTAAATGTTCTAATTGAAAATCATTATTGTCAGATCCATAAAATACGGGTTCTCAGAACTTTGGCTAAAGCCTCACAATGTTGTGTAACAGCGATCTACCACATTTTTTCTTGGCTATGTAATAGCAAAATGAATGGTAACACTTTACATCACTGTAATTTAGCATTTTGCATTGCCAAACAATAAACACAGGGTAGAAAGTGTGGCATAAGTTCAAAAAAGTTTTGTTGGCTAATTTCCACATTTTATTTAGCACGGGAATTTCACTGGAAATATTTGAAGCATAATAGAGTTAGCATCACTATGAATAGAAATAGCATGTGAAGCATGTGAGTAAATTTAAGGAAGCAGAAAAATGCATACAAAAACCTATGGGCTCAAGTAAATATCTTATTTGTCATAAAAAGCTAAATTAATCATTTCCTGCTCTTTCATATGCAATCATCATTACRCCTCCAAATATGCAAGTCCACTCAAGCAGCATCTTGGATTAAAACTGTCTTTTCATGTGCATGAAGTAAAATACAGTGCACAGAGCACCAGGTGCCAAGTTCATATTGCTATCCATAGGTCAGAATGCCCGACCTTTAGGCTGCAAGTCTTATATGGTGTTCAGCTGGACAAAGTTCATTCCTGACATCATTTTTTGGCAATGGACCAGGGAGGACCATACACCAAATTAATGTTCTAGTCATGTGATGTAATAGGGATCAAGGGATACTCAGGAAATGCAGTGACTAGAACAACCTAACCAGTTTGTACTTCCTTCTTTCAAGTTCCTGAGAAATCACTAAGAAAGAGAGGAGGTGGAAGCTATTTATATGACTTGTTCTGATAATGGGAGTCAAAGTCAGGCCATTCAGGAGACAAGTGAGACTCTCCAGAAACTTTCTGAGGTATATACCCTATCAGCTTTTGAGAAATGTCTAATAAACTGCTCATGTAACATCAGGTCAGCAATATTCAACTCTGACTGACTTGTGACAAAAAAGATTGGAGACTGTAGCGCTAGAATATAGAATATACATACAAATGCAGGAATAAATGTTCTCATTCAGAAAGTCTTTAGAACAAAAGAAACACTTTGACAGATGTGATAAAGATGGTGAAAGCATCCCACTTGTCAGCACACTCTCCTGGGATATTAAGAGGTAGGTTCAAATCCTTTCTCTCTCTCTCTGTATGCCTTCACATCCCAGGAGATGTTTTAATTACCAGCCTGGGAGTTCTTTGGCTCTCTTGCATTGAAGCTGTTCCATCTTGTGTTAACATTTAAATATTTATTAAGACTGAGAAAAACAATGCCTCTATAATCCCAGAGATGGTGGGGAACTCAACAAGGAGAAGATTCCAGTCCTTCCATCCCATAAGCTATGTAAGTCCTCAGGCCCTGCAGGCAGCTTAGAGAGAGGAACGCCCATTCTGTAAATCCTGAGGGGACCTTAGCATGAGCAAGGTACGTGTTTATTTAGGACAGTCAAGACTAAGGCAATTCTAGATTTCAACAGAGCAAATATTCAGAGGATTTTAGAGGCGGAAATTCAAGTGGCTGTGGACATTACACAGTATCAGCATTAGCAAAAGCTAAGTAAAGGCTCTGATTATATAAACTTCAGATCTAGTTAACCAAACTGAGCTGCTAACACCATAAGACCTTAAGAAAATAAGAACTGCTTTACTGGGTCAGAGAGTAGTCCATCTAGCCCAGTGTTTCATTCTCAACTGTGACAGTAGCAAATGCTATTTAGGCAGAGAACACAAGCCTGGCCACTGYCTATAGGTACCTTTTTTAAAGCCTTATTTCAGTGACATCATTGTCACTACTGCATGTTGTTGCTACACTTGCATATTTATTAAGTAACAAGAAGACAGAAAGAAACCATATATGATTATAAAACATAGCTCAATCTGCAGCATAGAGAAAGGGAATTAAAGGACTGCTATAGCTGTTTCCACTGAAATACAGTAGAAGAGAAAATGAGCCTTCAAAATATATGTATATTTAAATATGCACATATTTATATAAATAAATACAGATATTTATACATACTTATATTTCAGTAAGTATAAATATATAAAAATGTATATATGGATATATAAAATACAACCAAAGATTGATCTGATAACATATTTGAAAAGCAATAGTGTTAAAACAGCAGGAATAGTTTAATAAATTCTGGGTCATAACAAATATAAACAAATATATAATATTTATAGTTTTCTTACATTAAGACATTACAGTTCTGAACAAGTAATCAAAACATCAATTTAGATCATTATTYGAACACTGGTCATCAGCATGTTTATATGTTGCTTTCATTTTACAAATGCTACTAAAATACAATGGAATTTCAGATCTTCTCCACATTGGCTTAACTCATCTGTTACTGAAATCAATGGGGAATTCTTTTGAATGTCCCACTTACAAGAGAACAATTTCACCAGTCCATCCTTGTCTCTAAAAGCCAGAGTTCCAGTGCAGTAGCTTGCTGTTACAATTTAAATATTTCTATAAAACCAAATGTCAAAGGATTTTCTGACAGTAGAATATGTAGTGACAATTGAAAACATGTTATAAACAGACTGAATTACTGTATAGTTAGGATTTCCAAGAAGGCAGCTTCCAGGCTAGTCAGCATTTTAAAGATGCAGAAATAATAAACAATGGCATTGCTTATGTAATCGCTTCCCAATAAATACGAGTCTGCTAACATGGATCCAACTGACCTCAACTTTTTATGCCTTTTCTAAATCAATAGTCTTCAATCTGTGATTCCATCTCTTTTATCAAAAAACAGTAGAGTATGAAAAATAGTCTATCAATGTGAACTTTTAAAACAGTATGAAATGACCAGAATACTGTGGAACTTCCTGCTACACAGAGTAACAAGTGCAGCTGGCTAAGCACAGAGGTACAGAATATTTTTCAACTAATTCTCATTGCAAACATACAGCTCACTTTTATGTTCTATCTCTGTGAAATGTGAACACACTAGTCTGATCCTGAACCTAGTCTGACCATGGAAAGTCACTCACTGAGCTCCGCTCACTCAGAAACCTGGAGTTAAAGAATACCACATGATGTAACATACAGAAAAACTTCAAGCTTCCTCTGCTATTTTTTGAGTTGCATTCTCCCATGGGGAACCTTTATCATACCCCAATGGTGCATTTCACCCAACTGAACTGTAGCAAGATTACATTTTAGGACGTGACTGACCTGATCAATCTGATTGGCTTGCTGTTGGCAATGAACCAGGATTATGTTTAAGAAGCTGGTAACAAATGGATTCATTAAATTGTTTTATTTCTAACTAAGAATAAGTGTGCACTCTTATAAATTAAAGTACTAGCAGAACTGTAGGAATAGAAGATATTGATCAAAGTTTATAGACATAAATTGTTTTCTGTTTTAATTTGGCTAAGGAGTGGAGTCAACCCTCACACCTTTGCTTACTTTATCTGGACAAGAGCTGTCAGCCAGAGAAGTGAAACTATTTAGGAATCTGACTTACTGCTGATATAAACTACCAAATAATGCTTTGTCCCTGGAACAAAAAGTGATATATGCAGGGTATTTCAGGGATGGACTGACTGCAAACTCCAAACCGTAACGCTTTCCTTGAAAATGCTCCTGTAATTTCGGTGAACATAAACCTTGGAACAATTTTAAACTTACTGTAATACAATTCTAAATTATGTTTTCATGAATAAGTTTATACATTATATACATTATATATAGTAAGTTTATACATAAGTTTATACATACATATACATTATTATACAGAGTAAATAATTATCGGTTCTCATGCTCTTACACAGTAAAGATAGACCAGAGTTATTATCATTATTATTTCACTGCACAGAGTTGTAATTTGGGGGCTGAAGTTGTTCAGGTGAATGATTTGAACATATTAATACATGTAGCACATTATTTTTAAAATATACAAAGAAATGAAAAGCATGCAAGAACTTAATCCTGCCATTTTATTAAGGCCACAAAATATAGCAGAAACTGAGACTGCAAAGTGTTGCAAGAGTAAGCATTATTATACCATTTATGATGCATCTCAGGAAATGTGTTATACTTACAATTATTTGTCCCTAGCAGTACAAACTCCTTATATCACATCTTCCTCCAGAGTGATCTCTGATCAAGTGCAATTGTTATTTTTTCCTATGAGATGATTTGGAGTTAGATAGTACTATACTTAGATGTGAAACAAGTATTCTGAATTGATTAATCACAGAACTCAAGAGAGTTTTATAAATCAAGCTCCTAAGTTGTGCCATGGATGTCTCTTAGGGACAGTACAAAGCTTGTCACTTTTGTCTATCTGCCTTCAAAAAGTAAATAGCCGCTTTCCACTTCGTAGGCTTAGAACTTTATCTGTTATCATGCTTCACTCCCAGGGCCATTACCATATTGACCATGCAGCTGTTCTATCAACATGTTCCTATGACTATTCTTACTGTGTCTTGCACTACGGAGGCATTTTATCAAATGATATTTATATTGTGCTTATATCAGCTATGTGTACATCAACCATGTAAATACGTCTGATTTTCTTTGTTTCTCCTGACTTTAGTTATTGTTTCTTGAGCTACCTAATCCCTTTAATAGTTTATTGGAGTAATGTGGAGGATCATTTTCTGACTTGATAACCATGTAGTTGATAGATCAAAACTATGCAAGCAAAACTGTGTCAGCAAGCAATCAAATATGCAGCTAACAGAGGCAGCGAACAGACGCAGCAGTTTGCGCAGCAGTGTTTGGGCTCTGACTAGAACTTGAGGATCTTGTTGGAAGTTGTGGGCTTTCTGAGGACCCCCGAGGAACTAGAAGGTGATTGCTGTGAACAGGAAAGGGGAAGCTAGGCAAGGACAACTGCAGGAGGCCTTGACTTCTCCTGGGAAAAGCTCCTRGGAAAAGCTCTAGCTAGGAGTGGCTGCTGCTAACGAGCTCTCTTGGGTGCCCCTGACCAAAGGGAGTTGGGGCCTTTGATCTTGGGGGCCCTTGATTAGGGTGGGTCAAGCACCCTCTTAGCCAGTGCTAGGGAGAGGCCTATATAAGAGCCAGGCCCAGAGTGCAGCTAACAGAGGCAGTGAATAGATGCAGCAGTTTGTGCAGAGGGTGCATGAASGTACCTTTGTTTCTGTTCCCTGTGGTGTATGCTTCCTCAAGTATGGTTGTGACATGCCACAGAGCGYGTTCCCCAGTGGCTGTTGGAGTTGCTGTATCAGAGGCTTGGACCCAGACAGACCCTCTGACAGCAGATGCAGCCCTACAGGTCTCAGGGTGCAGGGAGTGCTTGGGGCCTCTCTGGGAGGCCTGGGCTGGCAGTCAGCTCTCCTGCAGGAGGTGTGCTGCTGTTGGTGAGTTGTGTTGTCAGGTAAGGGAGTTACAGGAGGAGGTCAGTAGGCTGCGTAGCATCTGAGAAGATGAGCAAGAGATAGACAGGGTATTCTCAGAGACTGTGCAGCTTCGGGAGTCCCAACCCCCCACAGCAGTGGAGTTGCCAGAGGGCTCTGTGCTGTGTGAAATGGTACATCATAACACCGTAGAAGGCTGGAAACTGGTCACTGCTTGTGGGAGGAGAAAGGCTCCTACTCCTCCTGAAGACTTGAAGCTGAAGAACAGGGTTAGTGCCCTCCAGGATGAGGAGGAGATCAGCATGGCTCCAAGGGAAGCAACTGGAACAACAGACCCTGTGCCTTGCTGGAACGCCCGGAAGAAGCGGCGGGTGATTGTTGTGGGGGACTCCCTGCTGCAGGGGACGGAGGCATCTATCTGC